>NC_057804.1:56391200-56614802 GCF_018294505.1 Triticum aestivum
CCTTCTCCGAATACTCCAAAGTAGATCTTTGAACACAAGAATCGTGCCCGGCTCTTAAAATCAAATTCCACATACCACCGTAGAGAGACCAATATTTCACGAGTCTAATCTCCTGACCATTTTTCCATAGCGTGACATCACGCCGCGGCCCAATTATTATTCGAACCATTTTTCCAACCTGCTACTACACGTTTCACGAGGCGGTTTTATTGGCACGTCTTATCGAAGCAGATATCGTGTCCCCTTATCACGGGATTCTCATCAATACGGGCATGGGTAACCCAACCGTGCCATAAGCATGGCGCTTGGGGAATGAGCAAGTTTTAGGGCGAGTGGGGAGGCGCATGATTTATGCTGCCTTTATACAGGGATAAGGGTTCCCCTTTTTCACCCACGCCTTCTCCTTCCTCTGCTCATCCATTCTCGAGCTCCAACGCCCAAGCTTTCGCCTTCTTCGCAAAAACATTCCGAACATGTCCAGAGCGGGAGGCAAGTGGATGGCCTCCTCCGTCAAGAAGGAAGACATCAAGAAGTTCCGGGAGGCCGAGTACTTGGCCAAACACATAGCTCATCGGCTCCCCGCCAAAGGGAAGATCATCCCCACCCAGAGCCCCAGGAAAGGGTAGTGTTTCTCGCCCACTTCATCCGCGGGCTGAATTCCCCCTCCACACGTTCATCCGCGGACTGATGTTTTACTACGGGCTAGACTTCCATGATTTATCCCCCAACTCCATCCTCAACAACTCGGCATTTATTGTCGTGTGTGAGGCCTTTCTCCGCATCCCACCTCACTTTGACCTATGGCTGAAGACCTTCAACGTGAAGCCAAAGTTAGTGAGCGGCCAACAAGCAGAGTGCGGAGGCGCCATGGTGGGCAAGATGCCCAATGTCACCTGGCCTGAAGGCTCCTTTGTGGAGACAGTGAAGGGGTGGCAATCGGGGTGGTTCTATGTCACCGAGCCTCGCAACACCAACTGGGCGGCGACCCCCGAATTCTGATCCGGCATCCCCATGTGGATCACCTCCTAGCAAGAGAAGGGCTTGGCCTGGGGCTCGGCGGAAGAACTGACTGGGCTCCAGTCATGTATCCAGAACATGATAAGCAAGGAAATCAAGCTTGTCAATGTGATCCAGGTTATGCTCTTCCTCCGCATTCTTCCATGCCAGGACCAGGCTTGTAATTTGTGGGAGTTCGATCCGGCTGAGCACCAGACACTACTGCATCTCTTTGACACGATGCACGAAGACGTCTGGAAGGTGCTCTTTAAGGCCGGCGAGGTACCACCGCCCATGATCGAAAATCGCGGGCTCAGCGCAAAACGCCAGGCTAATCCGGTAAGTTTTCATGTTTGCAAGATGTATCTTTTACTGGCACATCTGCGGGAGGTACCTAAGCCTCCATGCCAATCTTTCAGGCTTGGGTAACGATAGCGGAGCAGATTAACTGTCCGACTCCGCTACCAGAAGATCCAGAAACACCTCTCCTGACGAGGATGCTGTTTCCGGCACCCTATGAGGTGCCGGAGAAGAAAGCCAAGAAGACGGCCACGGGGACCAGAGAGGGTCTCCGGCACAACGGTGCTTCTGATGTGATGTCCGAAGACACCGAGACGCACTCCTCCATCGAGGGCGACGACGAGGAGGAGGAAATCCACACACACACACACCCTATAGGGGGGAGAAAGAAGAGGAGGGCCTCCGCACATGGGGAGGCGGAGGCGTCCAAGAAGGGGAAAACCTCCCTTCTGGACTACTCCACCGCAGCCACCAACAGCAGCGAGGAGTGGGTGCCCAGGGTCAAGCCCCTGGCCAAATCATAAGTATCCAGGCATAATAGTATTTCCGGTCTTTTCACTTTATCATTTTTTAACGTGCTAAACATGCACCTGCAGTCCGGCCAAGTCCAACATTGAGTTATCCTCCTCTCGGATCGATCGCTGGACCCGTCGGTGATGAACAGCGGGTCCCTTCCGATGGCCTCCTCTCCCAAGGCCGCGGACAACATGAGGTGTTGTCTCAAAGGATATCAGTCCAAGGGGAGACCGTTTCGGTGATGCCGGAGGACGAAACCCCGGTTGTCGAACACATGGGAGGAATGACCCCCATGAGAACCGATGATGGGGACCGCATCCAGTTTGGTCCCCAGCCGAATACGGCTCTAGAGACCCAAGTGGCTCCGGATTCAGGCAGGCAGCCTCTCCGGAACAAGGGGGTGAGCCGCCTCCACAAGTGACCTCTGTCCATCCAAAGGCACCGGACAGATTGCTGGAAGCGCTTCGAAGCGCTTCCATTGTGGGAGAACACCGTACTCTTATGAGTATGGTGATCGGGAAGATCCAGTCCGCCAAGAGCGGACTGACCGAAGCCTGCACTAGCCTTCTAACAGGCTTTGAGGTAAGTAATAAAATTGTGAAAGAATATCACAGTGTAGACAGTAGCCCCTGATGCTCTATTTGGTGTTCGAAAAGAAAAACTGAACAGAGGATAAAATAATATTCGCATGAGTCTAACATAAGATGTCTATGTGAATAAGCAGGCGTCGTTGCTAGCTGCTACCGCTCATACTATGGAGGTCTCTAGACTGAAGCATGACCTTGAGCGGGCCAAGGAAGAACTCGGCCTCGTGAAGAGGTAGCAGGAAGAAAGCCAAGGTATGTAATACCCAGCATGTATATTTATGAAGGATAAATGGTTCGTGCTTATTAAAGCATCATGAACTTTGTTAGGGGCCACAACTGTGGCGGCCCTTAAGAAGGCGTTAACCGAGGCCGAAGACAAAGCGGCCAAGGAACGTGCCGCGTGCGAGAAGCAGGAGGCCCGTGTCCGCGAGGTTCAGCAAGAGCTCCAGGATGCCGTCAAGAAGTACGAATCCTTGGAGCATGACTCTAAGACTCAAGAGTTCGAGCTTGCCAAGGCCCTCCAGAGCGCGCAAGATGCCAGAACCGAAGCCCAGAGGGCCCTCCAAGAGGTCCAGGCGGCCAAGAAGATTGTGGCGGGTAAGGCTTTTCCTATGCAAAGCAAGCATGTAAAGGAGACATTCTTTTTACTTACCTGGATTTGGAGTTCTCCAGGAGAGTTTGCGGATCTGCCGCGCAACATATCAGATGCCGCAGAGTTCTACCGAGCTGAAGAAGGGAGTTCTACGGAGAAGTTGTTCTGGTCCCAATACCTTGGATCAGAACATCCAATGCCCTTTAACGACCAGCTAAAGCAGCTGGTTGAGCTGCACAAGGCGGCTGAACCGGCCATGAAGGACCTCATAGTCTGGTTATGGCCTGCCGAGCCCATGCCCAGTAGCTACTTCGGACTTGTGAAGCAGCTTGTTAGTGCC
This sequence comes from Triticum aestivum, assembly GCF_018294505.1. Classification (NCBI taxonomy): domain Eukaryota; kingdom Viridiplantae; phylum Streptophyta; class Magnoliopsida; order Poales; family Poaceae; genus Triticum; species Triticum aestivum. Next base: position 56,394,532 of record NC_057804.1, read on the forward strand.
TGCCCACGGCTTGAAGCCGTAAAGCGGTCGATTTGCATTGAAGGTGCACAGATGGCCTTTGCCCGTGCGAAGATGCATTTGGCGAAGATGGACGCCACGAAGCTGATGACCGAGGGGCCGCCTGAGGGCAAGGAGCACCGCCGACCCGAACTATACTATAACAGTGTCCTGGAGGGATCCCGCCTTGTGGCGGAGCAATGTTCGAAGGATGTTATCTTTGAATGAATGCATTCATCCTATCATGTTCTATAATATAGAACAAGTTCAGTATGCAATATTGTGCTTGTTTATTGAAAATTTTACCTCCTGTGCGGCCGTTTGTGAAATCTGAGAGTTGGCCAGTCGTCAACTTCTGCCCCCATGTAACTAGTACGGGGGTGTTCGAGATAAATCTAAACACTCTTTATCCAAGTCTTTGGTCCTTTAAGGAGATGTTTAGCACAACGAACAAGGCAATCAGACTATACAGCTCTATCACCCTCACTTAGCCATAGGAGGTCGACAATTTTAAATTTTGGCGCAGCCCCTAGTATTCAAGGCCGAACTTGGGGCGCTATACACGCCTAATCGGACAAAAACCGATTCATCGCATAAAGAGGAAAATTCCTTAAGGATTTGAAACCTCTCAGACAGCGACCAGCTCTCGCCGCATCATGACAGTCAGTTTTCGGCTTTCTCTACTGAGGTCCTCGTCCGGGAGAACCGGGACACAATCGTAGTAGTTCTCCCTGTGCCACCTTAGCCGATATAGCGGAACATAAGGTAGCAAAATATGGGAGCCGGGCAAACCCAACATTTGACCAAAGACATGATTTGGAGCTGATGCATATAATGCTATAAGTTCGGGGTGCCGAACTATACTATAAAGTGTTTGGACTTTCTTGCCATGTTAGGGGGTACACTGAAGCCCCTGGTGAATTAAAGCGTACCAGAGTGTACGAATGCAACAAATACAAAGACAAGGAAAAATTAAGTAAAGAGCGGACGCTACAAATTATTTTCCATTGTAATTTGACTAATATGTCAAGGCGTATGTGTACAAGTAGTGCAATAAGCAAGTAAGGCTAGTTGGCATGCCATTACCAAGAGCGGGCTGCGTGCGGGTATGTAAAACAGGAATAACGATCGTTAGCAGAGACCACCTGGGAATTCCCTTATATGTCAAAGCCCCTTGCCTTTCTTGGAGTATCCTTCCGCGATGGGTCCGAAGATCAGGTTATCAGAAGAGCCTCAAGAAGAGAAAAAAACCTGAAAGGAGGAGAAAAAATGAAGGTATGCGGATCTAGGGCGGTTGAGCCGCGGTGTGGACCTTAGTTTATCTATGCCTCCGTCTATGCCCATGGTATTTTAAGTGCGTAATTATGTACGCGCGGCACGAATTTCACCGCTTGATTGGGGCTAGGACAGAGGCCGAATTGCTAGGTGAGCTCTGGACGAGCCGGACGGTCCTGCTGCAGAGTAGTTCGGACTCGCTTGACAGTGTCCGGTGGCTTTATAGCCGAATTGAGGGTCTGCCTAAGAAGGTTGCTCTGTACTTCTGTTGCAAGGGCCGCGGTGTGCTGCTCTGTACGGAGGGAATGTTCCATATTCCCGTTGACTTCTATAACACCGCGGGGTCCGGGCATCTTGAGCTTGAGGTAAGCATAATGCGGCACCACATTGAATCGAGCGAATGCGGTTCGTCCAAGCAGTGCATGATAACCACTGCGGAAGGGGACGATGTCGAAGATTAACTCTTCGCTTCGGAAATTATCCGGGGATCCGAAGACCACTTCCAGTGTGATTGAGCCTGTACAACAAGCCTCTACACCTGGTATGACAGCTTTAAAGGTGGTTTTGGTGGGCTTGATCCTTGAGGGATCGATACCCATTTTGCGCACTGTGTCCTGATAGAGCAGGTTCAGGCTGCTGCCACCATCCATAAGGACTCATGTAAGGTGAAATCCATCGATGATAGGGTCGAGCACTAGTGCGGCTGAACCACCATGATGGATGCTGGTCGGATGGTCCCTTCGATCAAAGGTGATCGAACAAGTGGACCATGGGTTGTATTTTGGGGGTGACTGACTCCATCGTGTAGACGTCCCGTAGAGCACATTTCCGCTCCCATTTGGGGATATAGGTAGCGTAATCATGTTCACCATTTTGACTTGGGGAGGAAATTTCTTCTGTCCCCCTGTGTTCGGTGGCCGGGGCTCCTCTTTGTCATTGCTGTGCGACCCCTTTTCCTTGTTTTTGGCATTTAAGTTGCCGGCCTGTTTAAAGACCCAGCATTCTCTATTGGCATGATTGGCTGGTTTATTGGGGGTGCCGTGGATTTAGCATCGACGGTCGAGTATGCGGTCCAAGCTAGACGGGCCCGGATTATTTCTCTTAAATGGCTTCTTCCGCTGATATGACTTGGAGCCACTGAATCCGGCGTTGACTGCCATGTCTTCAGCATTGTTGCCATTACTTTAACGCTTGTGTCTGTTGTGTCGGGGCTTGCCGTTGCTATCTCTAACTTCAAAAGTGCCAGGTTTACTTGAGGTGCTATGGCTACGAGCTAGCCAGTTGTCCTCGCCCGCAGAAAAGCGGGCCATAAGCGTCGTAAGGGCTGCCATGGACTTCGGCTTCTCTTGTCCGAGGTGTCGGGCGAGCCATTCATCACGAATGTTATGCTTAAAGGCCGCTAGGGCTTCGGCGTCCGTACAGTCGATGATTTGGTTCTTTTTAGTTAGGAACCAAGTCCATAATTTTCTGGCTCACTCTCCAGGCGGCCGCTAGGGCTTCGGCATCCGGACAGTCGACGATTTGGTTCTTTTTAGTTAGGAACCGAGTCCAGAATTTTCTGGCTGACTCTCCGGGCTGTTGAGTTATGTGGCTCAAGTCATCGGCATCCGGAGGTCGGACATAGGTGCCCTAGAAGTTGTCAAGGAATGTGTCTTCCAGGCTTTCCCAACTGCCAATAGAGTTTTCGGGCAGACTGTTCAACCAGTGCCGAGCTGGTCCCTTGAGTTTTAGCAGGAGATACTTGATGGCATGGAGATCATCACCGCGGGCCATATGAATGTGGAGAAGGAAGTCTTCAATCCACACCGCAGGATCTGTTGTCCCATCATACAATTCGATGTTTACGGGTTTAAACCCTTCTGGGAACTCATGTTCCATTACTTCATCAGTGAAGCATAGGGGGTGTGTCGGGGATATACCCAGCGGTATTAACCGGCCGAAAATATGACCCGGACGGACTTGGCGGTTTACTTGAGACCCGGTTTACACTTGGCGATTCACTGGCGACCCGCCCTAACCAGATGATTTACAAGCAACCTACCTGAACATTATGATTCACTGGTAACCCGGCGGGCGGGACAGAGCGATGACAAGGCCCAAGGCCCAGAAGGCCGGTTTATGCTAATGGCAGGCCGGTTTATGAGGAAAGCACAAGGAATATTGTCCTACAAGGAGTTAAGTATCATGCCCAATATGCGACCCTATCCAAAAGGAACTCGAAGGTCCCACCAAGGATAGACCCGCATATTGAAACTCTTTTGCAGGGTGGATGTCATTACATCAACATTACATAATAGATGGGGATACATACAAGAGGCATACAATGCCACATGAATACAGCATCACAATACATAAGATCAACATCCGACTACGGATGAATCACAAATAGAAACTCAAATGACATCCACCCTGCTAGCCCAAGCTGCCGACCTGGAACCTATCCCCTGATCGAAGAAGCAGAAGAAGAACTCAACGCAAGAAAGCATCGCTCTCGCGTCATGATCATCGCACAACCTGTACCTGTAACTGTTATTGTAGTAAACTGTGAGCCACGAGGACTCAGCAATCCCATTAGCATGGGTATCAAGACTAGCAAAGCTTAATAGGAAAGGAAGGGGTAAAGTGGTGAGGCTGCAGCAGCGGCTAAGCATATATGGTGGCTAACATACGTAAATAAGAGCGAGGAGAGAGCAAATGGAACGGTCGTGAAGCTAGCAATGATCAAGAAGTGATCCTGAACTCCTACTTACGTCAAACATAACCCAAAAACCGTGTTCACTTCCCGGACTCCGCCGAAAAGAGACCATCACGGCTACACACACGGTTGATGCGTTTTAATTTCGGATCTGGTGTCAAGTTATCTACAACCGGACATTAACAAATTCCCATCTGCCTATAACCGCAGGCACGACTTTCGAAAGATTATACCCTGCAGGGGTGTCCCAACTTAGCCCATGACAAGCTCTCGTGATCAACGAAGGAATAGACCTTCTCCCAGGAAGACCCGATCAGACTCGGAATCCCGGTTTACAAGACATTTCGACAATGGTAAAACAAGACCAGCAAGACCGCCCAATGCGCCGACAATCCCGATAGGAGCTGCACATATCTCGTTCTCAGGGCAACACCGGATGAGCAATCCGTACAACTAAAACCAGACCTCAAGTTTCCCTGAGGGGGCGCTGCAAAGGGCTCTAGTTCGGACCAACACTTAGACAAGCACTGGCCCGGGGGGGGGGCTATAACAAAGATGACCCTTGGGTTAATTACTCCCAAGGGAAAATATAGGTGGTGGTGAGGCAAATGGTAAAACCAAGGTTGGGCCTTGCTGGAGGAGTTTTATTCAAAGCGAACTATCGAGGGGGTCCCATAAATCACCCAACCGCGTAAGGAACGCAAAATCCGGGAACATAACACCGGTATGACGGAAACTAGGGCGGCAAGAGTGGAACAAAACACCAGGCATAAGGCCGAGCCTTCCACCCTTTACCAAGTATATAGATGCATTAATAATATAAGAGATATTGTGATATCCCAACCAAAATCCTGTCCACCAAGGAGCAATCTTCAACTTCACCTGCAACTAGCAACACTATAAGAGGGCTGAGCAAAGCGGTAACATAGCCAAACAACGGTTTGCTAGGAAGGGTGTCAAAGGTTAGAGGTTCATGGCAATTTGGGAGGCTTGAAGAGCAACAGATAGGTAACGCAGCATAGCGATAGAACGAAGCAACTAGCATAGCAATGATAGTAATGAGATCCAGGGTAGCGGTCATCTTGCCTGAAATCCCGCAAGGAAGAAGAACGAGTCCATGAAGAAGATGAACGGAAGTAGTCGAACGAATCCTCACAATCGCAACATTACCGGAACTAAGAAGCAACACCAAAAAGAAACAAACAACATGGTAAATGCACAAGCATAAACATGGCATGATGCCAAAACAAGTATGATGCATGTCCGGTTTAATGAGGCATGGCATGGCAAAGTGCACAAACAATCCTACAAATTAAGTGGAGCTCAACATGCAACAAGTTGCATATTGACAAAACACCACAAGCAATTATTTAGTTCTCTCTCGATTATGTACACAACAATATTAAATGTTGTTAAACATGGCAAGAGGTGAAACATAATAAAACTACCTATCTAAGCAAGTTTAAATGAGGCCGGAAACAACAAACAACAATTCCGGAAAATCCCCATATGCAAATTATGGATTCGGTACTGTTCTGCCCTAAACCATATTTTAATGTTGTTAATCAGGAAAATAAAGTGGACCATGTTAATCTAGGCATTTTTCCACCCCATTTACATATAAAGTTTATTAAAATTGGAGCTACGGTTATTTAGTTATGAAATTTAGCATGGCATATTCGAAAATTTAGACAAACAGCAAGTTAAACATTTTAAACATGGATGAAAATGGCATATTATTAATCTACACAAAATTCTAAGCAATTTACATGTTTAAACCATTTTAATCCGATGCACGGTTCATGAGTTATTATATGCATGAAGCTTAGGGGGTTTTCTGTAAAACAGGCAGTCTCTAGATAAATGGAAAAAATCATAGCGCATGGAAAAAAACTACATGGGCCGAAACTGTGATCGGGCCAACAAGAACAGGCGTTGGGGAAGGCAGCTCACCATGGGCCTTGGCCCGGTCGGTGGAGAGGGAGGCTGGAAGCAGGCCGCAGGGCAAGCGGGCCGGCTGGAAGGGCGCTGGGCCTCGCGATGCTGGGCTGAAGCTGGGGAGGCCCATGCGGGGAAGGCCCACGGGGCCGAGGTCAACGGCAACGGGCACGGGGAGTGAGCGGCTCCTCTGCTCGCTCCCGCTAGGGCATGGCGGCGGCGGCGGGGGTCAAAGGCACGGCGGCGCGAGCGCGGAGGGGTCCTATCCGGCGATGGGGATGGCAGATCCAGCCGCGATGGGACCATTCCGGTCGGATCCGGCGGTCGAGGCCATGACTGCGCTGCCGCAGCAAGTACCTCCGGCGGTGGTGGCATCCTGCGGGAGAGAAAGAGGTTGTGAGGAAGGAGGAGAGGAGGACGGGAGACGGCGGAGGCGGCGACCTGGGACGGCGGAGGAGTGCCACTCCAGCGACGGCGTGGCCCGAAGGCGGCGGGGAGGCTGGGGAACGGACGGATCTGGTGCGGGGAGCGCGGATCCGTACGGCGGCGGGGTCGACGGGGCTTCACGGGGGTTGGCGGCGGCGCGTATCTCCGGCGGCGGCGAGGTTCGTGCGCGGGGACGCAGGCGCGTCGAACTGAGCGGCTTGCAGGGGAGGACGGGCGCAGGGTCGCGGCACCGGAAAATGAGGCGCCGGCGGCTGGGAGGTTAGGGGAGGATGCTAGGGGTAGGTTTAGCCCAAAAATGGCAAGGGGAGGGGGTTTACATAGCAGTTTTTGGCTAGGGTTTGGTCTAGGGGGGTTTGGAGCCCTCCGATCTCGATCGGGCGGTTCCCGACGCGAGGGGGGGTTAGGCAGGCCTAGGTGGGCTGAGAGGAGAGAAGAGAAGAGAGGCCCGGCAACTATTTCGGAGACCGAAACGTCTGACGATAGACCGGCCATATTGCGGCTGTAACTTTAACGGTTGGGCTATCAAACGGACTCCGAATGCGACGAAACTTGACAGGCGGCCTGTCTACACTATAATAAGACCGCTCGACAAGTTGCAACCCATTCCGAGAACATTTTTAAGCCACTTATAAAATAATATTTCGGAGGTGCCGCGGGCGCGTGCAAGTGTGTCCGGACTCGGAACGGACAACAGAGAGAACCGGCGGAACACGAACGGATGCAAGTTTTGAAAAACATGCGGATGAAATGCAGATGTGACATGAGAAGAGATGCATAACAAGAACAAAATGCAAAACAACAGACAAAACCCAACCACGGAGGAAATAATAAATCACATAGCCGGAAATGGCAAGAGTCGGAGTTACGAATATGGAAAGTTGTATCCGGGGCGTTACAACACTCCACCACTACGAGAGGATCTCGTCTCGAGATCTAGAATGGCACCGGAGGGAAAAGGAAGAGGAAGATAAGCGGTAAACTAAGTTGCTTCTTCGTCAAACGAGTGAAACCACGAACCTTGAGAGGTTGAACAAATTGAAAGAAACAAAACAACAGAGATGACCAAGATTACAAACAGTCCGTTAGAAAAGAGGAACAAGAAACATTACAGAACTTGAAGGTTGCAAAGACATGAATCAAGAGTTTAATGAACAATATAGATTTCGAAACCACTCCGGTTAAAACGAGATAAGAATGAATAAGAATGATATAATTTGGACAGCACTCCGACTGAAAGAAGAAGGAAAACTTGATAAGATGAAAAGAACTTGAAGAGATGACACAACACTCCGGTTAAATGGATAAGCATGAAAAGAACACGGTCCTCACAATTCGATATGATGAGTGAAGAGAGCAACATCACCATGCCTCCAGAAGAAAGAATAGAAGATAAATCATTGAAATACAAGAATGGAGAAGAAAATGCCAACTTCTGCCACAAATGAACTTGGAAAGCATACTTGCAAAGAAGGATTGAACGGAGTTGTTGGAAAATCAACAACGAAAAGCACAAGCTTGTAGTGGGATTATGGAAAAACATCTCAAAATTATGAGGTGACAACCGGCCACTAACGGAAACAATTGCTTGTTTGAGATGAAAGAAGAGATGAAAACTGCTTTCACCGAGAGGATAGGAGAAAACTTGGATCATTGATAAGCACCACAAATAGAAACATTCCTTAGGGAAGGCTTTAGGTGAAATCTATACCAAGATAACTCCAAAGAAGAGATTGATGGATTTAAAATACCTCATTCTTGAGAACATGTGAATCAAGAAACATGAACTCAAAATTATCAAGAATGACATAACACCATCTCAAATGATAAGGTAGAACGAATTGCACTTCGAAATGCAAGATGAAGAATACTTGAACGCCTCAAAACAAAACATGTGTTTAGCACCATGTTTATTTTAGAGTATAGCTTGGCGGATCATAGCTTCAAGAGAAATCTTGAAGAACAATTGAAGAATGAAAAGAATCCTTGACGAACCATCATGTAGACCCTCCATGAAGAACTCTGGTAATAAAAGGATGATAGAAAGAAAGAGAAGTTGAAAACACAAGGTGAAACCTTGCGATGATTTAGATGGAGCTTCGCGATGATATAGCCGAGAAAACTTGGAACTCCGGAAACGAAAAGATGAAACATCTCGAACCGGGAAATGTGACATGATGAACAACTCCGGAAAGAAGAAACTAGATTACTTGGATGAAACAATAATAAGAATTACGTTATGCCTATCCTTCACCAATTTAAATTGATGACAAGCAACGGATTTGGCATACTACTTATTCTCGTAGAAAGGATTAAGAGGGATATAGCGCAAGCTTGAGAAGGTATTGATGGAACCACTGGTGGGATTTGGAAACAACGAATGAATTGATATGATAACGAAAGAAGAGGAATCTTGAATGAACCACCGTAAGAATTGAAAATGAAAGTAGCAAAGGCACAATTCACCGGGAAGAATTGGAAAACGAATGAAGATACTTGAGGGGATTTAGATACATGAGAACGAAGAGATCATGAACTGATTAGAGAGTATATGAACGATGCATCGGAAGAATTCCAGAATGAGAGTTGAAAGCTGAGAATGAATAATTCTGAGATGATGGGCTACAGAGAATCAATCTGAAAAGACTCTTGAATTGCTCCGGATGGGTGAAAAGAATTTAAGAGAGCCATGAATCTTCGAGAGAAGGGGCAAGATTTAGAGGAAACACTTCTTCGGTCTTCACATGTTGGAATGATGTCGAGAACCATCACCAAATTGTTGGGGCACTTCGGAACAAAGAAGAAAAGAAATGATGAACAAACGATGAAAATATTTTGAAAGCGATCTTGGAGAAGACATCTGACTGATGAAAATTCATTCTTATGTCAAACTTGAATAGAATTTAAGAATAACTCCGGGAGAATTAGAAGAGTCAGGTAAGATCCTGGGAAAAGACCTGTGGGTTAGGGCCCACTAAAAAGATACACCGTTGAACGATTTTGAAGAGAGATTGCACAGTTGAATTAAATGGCTTGAATGAGATAATAATCTCCAAATAGCTTGAACGGATTGAGAATGGAAACATGAGTCTTTTGAGATATCTTCAGCACTCCAGAACAAATGAATAACCAGAGGTGAGTGATTGAGAGGTGCACCGGCATGAGAAAGCATTTGACACGAGGAAAGGAATATGATCAACACTGAAAGCTTGGAATTAATCCACCGGAGAAGAAAAAGAGAATGAAGAATGATAAACTTGAAGCTTCCTTTAGTGTCTTCCTGAGAATCACCGGATAAGAGCATTGACGGAAAAGAATGGAGAGACTTCCCATCAATAAAAGGATACTTGATTATGTAATCTGAGTCCTTGAAGAAAAAGGGTGGGAGGGCAGGGAAAACAAAGACAACTTGGGACGGATGAAACAAACACCATTGAGAAAACTGAGAGATGATATTGCGGATGTTGAAAATGATTGGATCCACTTGAAGAGAAGCACACCGGTTGGAAAAGAACTAACATGACAACCTCAATGATCAAAAGGATTTGTATTCACATAGCAATATGAGAACACCGCTTGAAAGGTTTGGAATCAACACTTGACTTCGAAGCAACTCGAATACCACAAATAAAACAATACAAAGGATTTGGCTTGTGGAATAAGCCGGAACAAATACATATGATAGAGATTTACCCAATCCCATATCATGCATCTGTCGGAAAGATATTCTAGGAGCTACTTGAATTCCCACCTATAAAACTCCCGAAACTTTCTAGTTATGCAATCTGGTGTTGGGGATACAGGGGAAGCAATATATCTCACCCAAACTAACAATCCCTACATCCAGCTGTATCCATCCGTCAACACATAACCAAGAAAACCTTCGGAAATCGTGTACCTCAACCTTCGAAAAGCATCCGTTATACGAGCTATGGCAATACTCCCGAACTCCCTAGTACTGGGTGACGTCGAGGTTATCTCACCAACAACTGCATAAAAGAGATTTTCGATGTCGGCAAAACTCAGGTATTCCAGAACTTCAACGATAAAATTGTGACGACAACACCTTGGAGCTCAACTCCTCGGGTCAAAGCCACATAATAGACAGGAGGCACCAAGAACAGTGTTCTCATCACAAAACCATCGGAACGATTCCAAGATACCCGCGTGATCCTAAACAAAAAAAATTTAGTGAAATTTGAGGAGAGGAAAGGCAAAACATCTACGTCAGGAGTCCTCACCAGAGCGATGAAGGGGGCTGAGGAGTAAAAAGAATCCTACTCTCCGATATATATAATCCTAAGACTCAAAAATAGTTTTCTTCTCGACTCAACAACGGCCAACAATCAAGGGGGCTCCTATGGTCGGTCGAGGCTCTGATTACCAACTTATCACGCCCAATATGCGACCCTATCCAAAAGGAACTCGAAGGTCCCACCAAGGATAGACCCGCATATTGAAACGCTTTTGCAAGGTGGATATCATTACATCAACATTACATAATAGATGGGGATACATACAAGAGGCATACAATGCCACATGAATACAGCATCACAATACATAAGATGAACATCCGACTACGGATGAAACACAAACAGAAACTCAAACGACATCCACCCTGCTAGCCCAGGCTGCCGACCTAGAACCTATCCCCTGATCGAAGAAGCAGAAGAAGAACTCAACGCAAGCAAGCATCGCTCTTGCGTCATGATCATCGCACAACCTGTACCTGCAACTGTTGTTGTAATAAATTGTGAGCCACGAGGACTCAGCAATCCCATTACCATGGGTATCAAGACTAGCAAAGCTTAATAGGAAAGGAAGGGGTAAAGTGGTGAGGTTGCAGCAGCGGCTAAGCATATATGGTGGCTAACATACGCAAATAAGAGCGAGGAGAGAGCAAATGGAACGGTCGTGAAGCTAGCAATGATCAAGAAGTGATCCTGAACTCCTACTTACGTCAAACATAACCCGAAAACCATGTTCACTTCCCGGACTCCGCCGAAAAGAGACCATCACGGCTACACACACGGTTGATGCATTTTAATTTCGGATCCGGTGTCAAGTTATCTACAACCGTACATTAACAAATTCCCATCTGCCTATATCCGCAGGCACGGCTTTAGAAAGATTATACCCTGCAGGGGTGTCCCAACTTAGCCCATGACAAGCTCTCGCGATCATTGAAGGAATAGACCTTCTCCCAGGAAGACCCGATCAGACTCGGAATCCCGGTTTACAAGACATTTCGACAATGGTAAAACAAGACCAGCAAGACCGCCCGATGCGCCGACAATCCCGGTAGGAGCTGCACATATCTCGTTCTCAGGGCAACACCGGATGAGCAATCCGTACAACTAAAACCAGACCTCAAGTTTCCCTGAGGGGGCGCTGCAAAGGGCTCTAATTCGGACCAACACTTAGACAAGCACTGGCCCGGGGGGGCTATAATAAAGATGACCCTTGGGTTAATTACTCCTAAGGGAAAATATAGGTGGTGGTGAGGCAAATGGTAAAACCAAGGTTGGACCTTGCTGGAGGAGTTTTATTCAAAGCGAACTGTCGAGGGGGTCCCATAAATCACCCGACCGCATAAGGAATGCAAAATCCGGGAACATAACACCGGTATTACGGAAACTAGGGCGGCAAGAGTGGAACAAAACACCAGGCATAAGGCCGAGCCTTCCACCCTTTACCAAGTATATAGATGCATTAATAATATAAGAGATATTGTGATATCCCAACCAAAATCCTGTCCACCAAGGAGCAATCTTCAACTTCACCTGCAACTAGCAACGCTATAAGAGGGCTGAGCAAAGCGGTAACATAGCCAAACAATGGTTTGCTAGGAAGGGTGTCAAAGGTTAGAGGTTCATGGCAATTTGGGAGGCTTGAAGAGCAACAGATAGGTCACGCAGCATAGCGATAGAATGAAGCAACTAGCATACCAATGATAGTAATGAGATCCAGGGTAGCGGTCATCTTGCCTGAAATCCCGCAAGGAAGAAGAACGAGTCCATGAAGAAGACGAACGGAAGTAGTCGAACGAATCCTCACAATCGCAACATTACCGGAACTAAGAAGCAACACCGGAAATAAACAAACAACATGGTAAATGCACAAGCATAAACATGGTATGATGCACAAACAAGTATGATGCATGTCCGGTTTAATGAGGCATGGCATGGCAAAGTGCACAAACAATCCTACAAATTAAGTGGAGCTCAACATGCAACGAGTTGCATATTGACAAAACACCACAAGCAATTATTTAGTTCTCTCTCGATTAGGTACACAACAATATTAAATGTTGTTAAACATGGCAAGAGGTGAAACATAATAAAACTACCTATCTAAGCAAGTTTAAATGAGGCCGGAAACAACAAACAACAATTCCGGAAAATCCCCATATGCAAATTATGGATTCGGTACTGTTCTGCCCTAAACCATATTTTAATGTTGTTAATCAGGAAAATAAAGTGGACCATTTCAATCTAGGCATTTTTCCACCCCATTTACATATAAAGTTTATTAAAATTGGAGCTACGGTTATTTAGTTATGAAATAAATCATTTTAGCATGGCATATTCGCAAATTTAAACAAAAAGCAAGTTAAACATTTTAAACATGGATGAAAATGGCATATTATTAATCTACACAAAATTCTAAGCAATTTACATGTTTAAACCATTTTAATCCGATGCACGGTTCATGAGTTATTATATGCATGAAGCTTAGGGGGTTTTCTGTAAAACAGGCAGTCTCTGGATAAATGGAAAAAATCACAGCGCATGGAAAAAAACTACATGGGCCGAAACTGTGATCAGGCCAACAGGAACAGGCGCTGGGGGAGGCAGCTCACCATGGGCCTTGGCCCGGTCGGTGGAGAGGGAGGCTGGAAGCAGGCCGCGGGGCAAGCGGGCCGGTTGGAAGGGCGCTGGGCCTCGCGATGCTGGGCTGGAGCTGGGGAGGCCCACGCGGGGAAGGCCCACGGGGCCGAGGTCAACGGCAACGGGCACGGGGAGCGAGCGGCTCCTCTGCTCGCTCCCGCTAGGGCATGGCGGCGGCGGCGGGGGTCAAAGGCGCGGCGGCGCGAGCGCGGAGGGGTCCTATCCGGCGATGGGGACGGCAGATCCGGCCGCGACGGGACCATTCCGGCCGTATCCGGAGGTCGAGGCCATGACTGCGTAGCCGCAGCAAGTACCTCCGGCGGTGGTGGCATCCTTCGGGAGAGAAAGAGGTTGTAAGGAAGGAGGAGAGGAGGACGGGAGACGGCGGAGGCGACGACCTGGGACGGCGGAGGAGTGCCACTCCGGCGACGACGTGGCCCGAAGGCGGCGGGGAGGCTGGGGAACGGGCGGATCTGGTGCGGGGAGCGCGGATCCGAACGGCGGCGGGGTCGACGGGGCTTCACGGGGGTTGGCGGCGGCGCGTATCTCCGGCGGCGGCGAGGTTCGTGCGCGGGGACGCAGGCGCGTCGAACCGAGCGGCTTGTAGGGGAGGACAGGCGCGGGGTCGCGACACCGAAAAATGAGGCGCCGGCGGCTGGGAGGTTAGGGGAGGATGCTAGGGGTAGGTTTAGCCCAAAAATGGCAAGGGGAGGGGGTTTATATAGCAGTTTTTCGCTAGGGTTTGGTCTAGGGGGGGTTGGAGCCCTCCGATCTCGATCGGGCGGTTCCGGACGCGAGGGGGGGTTAGGCAGGCCAAGGTGGGCTGAGAGGAGAGAAGAGAAGAGAGGCCCGGCAACAGTTTCGGAGACCGAAACGTCCGACGATAGACCGGCCATATTGCGGCTGTAACTTTAATGGTTGGGCTATCAAACGGACTCCGAATGCGACGAAACTTGACAGGCGGCCTGTCTACACTATAATAAGACCGCTCGACAAGTTGCAACCCATTCCGAGAACATTTTTAAGCCACTTATAAAATAATATTTCGGAGGTGCCGCGGGCGCGTGCAAGTGTGTCCGGACTCGGAACGGACAACGAAGAGAACCGGCAGAACACGAACGGATGCATGTTTTGAAAAACATGCGGATGAAATGCAAATGATGACATGAGACGAGATGCATAACAAGAACAAAATGCAAAACAACAGACAAAACCCAACCACGAAGGAAATAATAAATCACATAGCCGGAAATGGCAAGAGTCGGAGTTACGAATATGGAAAGTTGTATCCGGGGCGTTACATTAAGACCCGGACTTGTATCCGGTTTGTATTAGAAGGGAGAGTAGTCCTAATCCTAAAAGGACTCCACATGTAACCCGCCCCTCTAACTTATATAAGGAGGGGCAGGGCTGCCCAAAGAGGGATAGGCAACAAGAAACAATCTTAGGGCTAGACATAACTGGGAGAGCCGGTTTACGACAACTTCCTGATGAGCATAATGAGACCTAGCCTCAAACAGCATGTAGGGTTATTACCGGATGATGTTTCCCGGGGCCCAAAGCTGTCTATACCCTTGTCTTGTGTTACGTTTTCTCGATTCCACTCAACCCCTCTCAAGCTACCACATAGATGCGCGGCCTCACGACTAAGTCCTCACACTAGGACACCTGACGTGTTAATTCCACGATAGTTGGCGCCCACCATGGGGCTCGCGCTTGGTGGTGTTGAGTTCTTGAAGGGATTTTTTCTAGGGATCAAGGAGCTCGTGATTATCAAGTGAAGAAGATTCATCAATGCAAGTTTAAAGTTTGAAAGGTTAGGGTTTCGTGCATGCAACCGCGCACGACCCGGAAAGCAAATTTTTTTTTTGGTGCGCCGCCGTCAAGTGATGTGTTTTCAAGCCATCCGTAACAATATGATTCTCCAATCGGCCGCTATCTCGCAAGTCGCCGAAGCTGAAGGTTTTACCGTCGTACTCACCGAAGCAATTTTCGTATGGTACTTCGTCTCGGTCTCGCCGGTTCACCTCGCCTCCGTGACGCGCCGCTGCAGAAATCCACCGAAGGCATCTTGTGTTCCGGATTGAAGGCAAACATCACTGCACGCGTCACGAGAATTGGACTGGAGGTACGACCAGGAAACCGACGCAGCCACAGCCCGGATCCGAGCTGACTCGACTCGCTGTATTTCGCCTGGAGGAGTCAACGACGGGAAGTGAACGAGGTTACAAACTTGACTCGCCTTACCGGCCTCACCCGGCCGCCCGCCGGTGGCCGCAGTTCCAATTGAAGGCCTCCTCTATTGTTCTGGACTGCCAGCTTGCCTTGTCGGGTCAATTCTGCAGTAGCTACGAGCCATCCTCGTGTTAAATCAATCCATCGACCCGCCAGTTTGGTACCGTTCCTGAAGCGTCCCAAGCCATTGCCGCTTGTTTCAGTCACTACTACAGCCTCGTGACAAGTAGATGGCTGCTGTCGTAACCTGGGAGCCTCAGCCCACATCGCCGCGCTCACCTCGCGCTGGCCTACTTGCTGTCAGCACCCGAGAGCTGGCCCGCCTTGCGAAACTTGAGCTGCCAAGTGTAGAGGTGCGTCTGCGGCAACAGCGGGTTGGAGAAGCGCCTTTGTGATCGCGACCCGCCGTGGCCCGTGCCGAGCCGGTCGGGACTTATAGCAAATCGCCATCACCATGGTTTTCCCATCGCATCAAGCCGCCGTGGCCAGCGTCGAACTACCCGGCGTCGCAGCCACTGTGGCCTCGTGCCTCCGCTTTAAAATGCGTCACTGTTGAGTTGCCTCGGTAGTGAGTCAGAGCTGCTGGTGTTCCTCAGCCGTTGTGTCGAGTCACCGTGCTAACCCGCCCCTGCACCAGCCAGCAGCATTGACCCGGCCACCCGCCCCTCGCCCCGACAGCCGGTGTTGCACCTCTGAGCCGAGTCGCTGCACCTCCGAGATGCCATAGTTTCAGCCGCTGTTCTAGCCTGTTTTCTGTGCCCGTCTACCTGCAGTGCCGCGTCCCCGCCTGGGTTCGCCTCTGACCCATAGCTCGCCTGAGCCGCCGACCTACCTCCGTCGTTTCCAAGTGGCCCAGTGTCTGCGCTGAATCACCTCCGTGGATGCGACTGAGTCGCCGTCTACTCGCCTTGTCAGCCCGTGGTGGAGGTGATGGGACACGGTGACAGTGGGTTTTCAGGCGCGCGGCCCTGCAATACCCTCATTCTACTACGAGTGAAGCTACTGTTGTTGAATCACAGAAAAAATCGGATCCACTGCAGAGTTGAGTGCGGAAATAATACAGTAGATATGGAGTTTCTGCAGTTCTCTGGACTTTGCTGAAGAGTTGCTTCTACGATTCTGAATAGGCCACCACTGCGGTCAAATGAACTTGTGCTTGCTATGGATTTTTGTTCAGCTACATAAAGCTTTACATGTTGGCCTCTACAGAGCTGCATCTAATGGACGGGTTGTAAGTTGCGGCAGGAGAGTTTCACCAATTGTTTTATTCTCTGTGTCAACCGTGAAGGATGTGAGCTTGAGCAGCTGCTGAAGGGAGTTCAGAATCAGGGGGATCTTCGATGAGAAGAGATATTACAAGACTTTGACACACCATCTCTCTGATGCCATCGTTTGAATATGATAGGATGCGACGCTAATGTTTTGAATCACAAACAAACCGATACTGCAACCGAGCTTGGCTATATATGCTTACTTCTACAAAGTTGTACTTGCTTGGCGGTTTGCGGTGAAGAAGTTCCACTACTTTGGCCGGTTTTGAATTGGTACTTGACACTACCCGGAGGGCATTACTTGGTCAAATTGTTATGGGTACTAATCCGATACCAGTACAATTATTACATTTACCTGGGTTTCCTCATGGGTATGGACACCAATTAAGAAACAAAGACCAAGGAGTTTGACTGGGTATGGTCAGCACATAATTTATCAGAGAACACACGCCAGTTATTATGAGTATCTTTGACTCACCTGCGGTTGATTCCAACTTCACGGCAGTTATCATCAACCCGGCGACTGATACTTCCTGACATATATAAGGTGAAACCAACCCAATCAATTTTATTTTGATGCATTTTTTTGAGAACAAATTACTCTCGCCTATGATATTTTTTGCATAGGACGATGATTCATTATAAAGGTAGTGCCATGCCGTGCCTATGGAGTGTGCGTTAGCATCACCATGCACCGGCGTCTGCACATGCTTGCTATTGAACGGGGGTGGGCAAGCTACCATCCGTGCAGCTCGATCTACATCAACTCGTCGGGACAGCGCCCGTGATTGACTCTCCGTCCATGCGGCTTACCGCGCCTGCGGTTGACTCGTCCGTTCGCACCAGCATACAACACCGTGGCCGACTCATCCATGTTACCTCTGATGTTGTGGTCGTTTTTACCATCCGTCTTTCATGGCCTGGTCTACATCAACACACCGGGCCGCAGCTGTCTGCATGAGCTGTTTATTGAGTATGAGCAAGTCATAGCTTGGGTAGCCCGGTTTTCTTTCAACAAAATGAAGGCAGATTATCATATACTATCAACCGTCGTTTGCACTGGGTGTCTCAATGGGCAGGCGCACAAGTCGCCGCCACTACAGTTTTTGGATAAACTTCAAATAGCCAGTTGGAAGGAACCATTTGTCGGGTTGCTGACACGGCTCATACAGGATCATTTATAACCCGCCGCAGTCACCTCAACCTTCTATGGATTTACATCGTGCTATCAACACCAATGATATGCAACTTATGCCGGTTTATATCACAGTCCAATATGGAGAATCTCAAGCCAACTCCCCGAGTCACCTTGAGACTCGGGGGCTACAATGATATGACTTAGCAAATGTTGCCGGTTTTCGGTGAATTCAAGAACCCCAGGGCATTGGAGGGAACGATAACCCGGTCCCGGAGGCTACTACCATATTGATGAAAGTATAAAGGCCGTCAGAAAATTTCCGGTTCAAAATGAAGAATGCCAGTTTAAAATCCGGTTCAAGGGAAAGATGTCTCCCATAAAGCTTTGAAGCTCTCAATATTCGGTTTAACATCCAGTTCAAGAAGAAATATCTCTCGCAAAGTTCGAGTTCTAAGAAAATTTAGAGAGTTTATTGCACAGCACAACTCAAACATATGCACCCAGCGACCACAGCTCAGAAGTATATCACTTGGGGGCTTGGTCGTATTCGAACCATAGCTACACCTCTTGATCGGCGTAAGGCCACCAGGGAAATCACTTGGGGGCTTGGTCGTATTCGAACCATAGCTACACCTCTTGATCGGCGTAAGGCCAATAGGAAATCAATTAGGGGTCAAAGAGAGTGTTGCAAAAAGCACCAACTCAAACATAGACACCCACTGAGCACAGCTCACAAAGTTACTTGGGGGCTCTTTGTGCAAAGCAACAAAGAGTTTGAAAGGACTCTTGTAATAGGCTATCGAGCCAGGCTTGGAAGCCAGGTGTATTCACCTAAAACCACGGGTTAACCTGCCTTCATCAAGTAAGCCACTCCTTCCAGGTAATCCTGGTATGACCCGCCGAATGTTTGACAAGTCAATCTTATACAAACCCTGAACTTGTCAAAGTTAAAACGATGATTGGTTAATTGGAGGCCCATCTTGAAAGGCTTTGTGAAATGGTTTAACTCAGCGGCCTGGCAGCCCATGAAAAGCCTCGAATTTGGGCCTGGCAGCCCTTGAAAAGCCTCGACTACAAGGTTTTATTCGCGTTTATTTGTCAAAGTTTTTCTTCTTTGATAAGTTTTTATGGTAAACTAGAGTCTATTGACCCGGCATGACTATAAGTCATCAATTTAAATCGGTGTTTGTTAACCGGTTTGGCTTTCAGCTATAAGTTGTTAGTCCACATTTAATTATAAACCGGTGTTTGTTAACCCGGCCTGGCTTTGACTATCAGTCGCCAGGATGATCATCCGGTGTTTATCATAACCCGGTATGGCTTCAGTATGAACCAGCAAAGCATGGTGAGGAGTTATCAGTACTCAAGATTTGGGTTATCACCCTTACTACAAGAAAGTTGGTAAACCAACGATGGGATTCAATATCACAGGTATGATATATTTCATATTTTATTATCCTTGCAGCCATGGTTATAAACCCGAGTTATATGTTGGGCATTACGACCCGTCCGGCGGTAAACCGCCAGGACACTTTAAACTTGTTGTATGCAGAAACAGGTTGAATAAAGTATTTACCGGCGTTTATTAACCCGGCCTGGCTTTGGACTATAAGTCGTCAATATGATGATAAATTATCCAGTGTTTATTAACCCAGCCTGGTTTTGGACTATAAGTCGCCAGTATATATTTGGATTGCGCCATTGGAATCATGCGCTCATAAATCATTGGATTATATTATTCAAATCTTCAAATAGCCAACGTGGCTGGATTTTATTACGGTTATCAATAACCAGTATTATGATCAAGGTTTTCAAAGTCACTTTTGTGCAATGGCTATCATATTATCAATGGATATGATTTATTCTATAATTGAAGGAATAGTCCCGAGTTGCTGCAGGCTTACGACCCGACACTTGGGGGCTATATTATTCAAGTTGAGATTACATCAAATATGCAAGTCTCATGTCACTGCAAGCATGCACCATGACACTTGGGGGCTAATGCAAAGTCATTTTTTGGTTCACTTTATTGAAGACCCGACTCATCACATTATAATGAGCCGACCCTTGGGGGCTACCAATTGCTCCTGTCAACAATTCAAGGTACAAGGCTTTTTATCCATTATATTGAAAGGTCCACTGCTCAGTTGGTAAAGCACAAGGCTCTTAATCTTGTGGACGTGGATTCAAGCCCCATTATGGGGGTTACATCATATGATGTTATTTTCATTGAAGTATATATCAAGTCCCAGCTCAATATTATCTTACTGAGCCGGCCCTTGGGGGCTACACATCACTGCTCAAATCTACATGATTATATTTACAAAGTCCCTGCTCATTATTGCATAATGACCCGACCCTTAGGGGCTACATTGGTTGAAGTCTTTATGAGCATAAGGCAATTTCAAGTCCCAGGTTGCTGCAAGCATGACAACCCGGCACTTGAGGGCTACATATATGAAGTATTCAGTTTTTGTCTAGTGACTGAGATGAACAACATGGATTTCTTCAAAGTGGCAGTAATTATATGGAAATGAGTCTCAAATCATCACTTTGTTATGTTCAAGACTTGGGGGCTACAGGTAATATGGATATAAGGGAGAAATATCTTCCGATTTTCAGTTTTGAGAAAACCAGATTGATCCGGCATCACCAATCATTATGACCCGGTGTCTGCAACAATCATGAACCGGCGTTGGAAACAATCATGACCCATGATCGTCAGTTTTTATAACCCGGCAATTTTGGTAATGATAAACCGGCAAGTTCTACATTTTCAAACCGACTAAATATGAGTTGAATATCTGAAGACCAATATTTTTGTCAAATCAGAGCATTGAAGGTCGATTCAAATGGATTCTTTATTTACAAAATATCTTCTGCAAGCAAATGGATTATGAATCTGGTCTATTGACTCGGATTTTTTAGAAGGAAGAAATGACAAGGATTTAAGGATGATCAAGTGCCGGTTTATAAGAATCTTAAACCCGGAGCACAAGCCGCCAAGTTTGTTCTTGTCTTTGTTTTACAGGATTAGTTTAACATGGATGAATCCAAATTAAACTGGGGGCCCCGCGGTATGAACCGGCCAGAAATATGACCCGGCCGGACTTGGCGGTTTACTTGAGACCCGGTTTACACTTGGCGATTCACTGGAGACCCGCCCTAACTAGACGGTTTACAAGCAACCTACCTGAACATTATGATTCACTGGTAACCCGGCGGGCGGGACAGATGGATGACAAGGCCCAAGGCCCAGAAGGCCGATTTATGCTAATGGCAGGCCAGTTTATGAGGAAAGCACAAGGAATATTATCCTACAAGGAGTTAAGACCCTCTCTTGTATCCGGTTTGTATTAGAAGGGAGAGTAGTCCTAATCCTAAAAGGACTCCACATGTAACCCGCCCCTCTAACTTATATAAGGAGGGGCAGGGCTCCCTAAAGAGGGAGAGGCAACAAGAAACAATCTTAGGGCTAGACATAACTGGGAGAGCCGGTTTATGGTGACTCCCTGATGAGCATAATGAGACCTAGCCTCAAACAGCATGTAGGGTTATTACGGGATGATGTTTCCCGGGGACCGAAGCTGTCTAAACCCTTGTCTTGTGTTACGTTTTCTCGATTCCACTCAACCCCTCTCAAGCTACCACATAGATGCGCGGCCTCACGACTAAGTCCTCACACTAGGACATCTGACGTGTTAATTCCACGACAGGATGTGCGGTGCCTCTATGTCAGGCTACGTCGTGACACAGTTCGGATGGAGCTGGTCTGTGGTATTTGGCCCGGACATGTTTGTTTTTATTATACCTGGCATGGTGGCCGTCGTCGTGTATCGGGGCGCACCCCCGTGATCCATAGATCGCTCTAGTCTGGCCTGCGTTATTCTCCAAATCGTACCGCAGGTCATGCGTGTATCCCCGACCTGTTGTGTTTCTATTTGTTCAGCGAAGTAATGCGGGCTGGGCTTCCGTTTTGTCTTGGCCACGCGGCGGTCGGTCAGCTGGTAGTGCTGGTTCCATGGCCTCGTCATCGAACTGGGGTAACAACTTACGCTTTGGGTAACTTTTGTTTGGGCGTTCGAGTCCATATTCCTCGGCTGCCAAGACCTCAGTCCATCTATCAGCCAGCAGATCTTGATCAGCTTAAAGCTGGTGCTGCTGCTTCTTCAGGCTCTTCGAAGTGGCTATAAACCGGCGCTTGAAGCGCTCCTACTCGGCGGGATCCTCAGGCACGGTAAATTCTTCATCGCCAAGGCTCACCTCATCCTCGGAAGGAGGCATGTAATTATCATTTTCTGAGTCTTCATTCGTGGCATGTTCATCAGGGCTAGCTCACCCGTTCTCCTGTCCGGCATGTTCGAAGCTTGGCCGGGCGGGGTCGTCTTCGTCTTCGGCATCGTCCGGGGTGCTATTGTCTCTTGTGTCGATATCGCTATTTTTACCATGGCATGGTTTAGAGCGGCACTGCTGATGTCGGTGCTTCGGCTGCTTCTCAGGAGGCTTATCCTCGACTGTATCCTTTTTGTCCTCGCAGTTGTCTTCTTTGGGTGTATCCACCATGTAAATGTCATATGACGAGGTGGCTGTCCAGCGCCCTGCGGGTGGTGGTTCCTGTTCTTCTCCTGCATCGTCGTCCATACTGTCGATGTCTTCAGAGTCAAAGTCAAGCATGTCAGTCAAATTGTTGACAGTGGCTATCAAGTGGGTGGTGGGTGGGTAACGAAGTTCTTCGTCATCCGCTTCCCACTCAAGTCGGACATAGTTCGGCCAAGAATTTCCTTTCAAGGAGAGGAATTTCAAAGAGTTTAACATGTCACCCAGGGGAGAGTGTTGGAAGATGTCCGTGGAGGTGAACTCCAAGATCAGCGCCCCGTTGGATTCGGTGGGCGCGAATACACGCGGTTCGGAACCTATGGCCGGAGGTGAGTCCGAGGGTCCCATGACACAGGCCTCGTCAGAGGTTAAATCTGTGTTCGGCTCAAGCGTCTTTGAGTATGCGGCTTTTGTGGTGGGGTCTAGCCCCCCGTCCTCAGATGGCGCGTTCTGCTCTTGATCTAGGGCCAGGACAGTTACAGGCGCTGTCTCCTGAGTACGGCCTAATCACAGATCTAAGTCATGCTCATCGTGGCTGCCGTGTGCGGCTATCATGGGCTCGAATCCGTCGAACATCAAGTCTCCGTGGATGTCGGCAGTATAGTTCAAGTTTCCAAACCTGACCTGATGGCCAGGGGTGTAGCAGTCGATCTGCTCCACATGGCCAAGCGAGTTGGCCCGCAGTGCGAAACCGCCGAATACGAAGATCTGTCCGGGGAGAAAGATCTCACCCTGGATCAAGTTGTTGATGATCGAAGGAGCCATCAAGCCTTATGATGATGACATAGTTGAACTCTCAATCAAAGCACCAATGTCCGTGTCAAAACCGGCGGATCTTGGGTAGGGGGTCCTGAACTGTGCTTCTAAGGCTAATGGTAACAGGAGGCGAGGGACACGATGTTTGCCCAGGTTCGGGCCCTCTCTATGGAGGTAATACTCTACTTCCTGCTTGATTTGATGATATGAGTATTACAAGAGTTGATCTACCACGAGATCGTAGAGGCTAACCCTAGAAGCTAGCCTATGATTATGATTGTCGTTCTTGTCCTACGGACTAAATCCTCCAGTTTATATAGACACCGGAGGGGGCTAGGGTTACACAGAGTCGGTTACAAAGAAGTGAATCTACATATCCGAATCGCCAAGCTTGCCTTCCACGCAAAGGAGAGTCCCACCTGGACATGGGACGAAGTCTTCTATCTTGTATCTTCATAGTTCAACAGTCCGGCTAAAGTATATAGTCCAGCTGTCCGAGGAGCCCTTAATCCAGGACTCCCACAGCGGGAGCGGCGGCTATTTAAGGAGGGGGGTCATGGCCGACTTGGAGGAGGGGTCGGGGCGACGGGAGTCCGGCTCGGACTCCCCGAGCTCCGGCAATGTCGGTGGCGACAGCGCGGGCCGGCTCGGCTAGACCATTGGCCCAGTAGGGTGAAACTTTTTTTAAAAAATAATTTTCGCCCGAAGAAAAATCCTAATAAAATATTTTAAAAAACCTAAAAATGCCAAAAACAATTTTCACCATCTAAATAGAACACTTAGAACAAAGTGAACATTTTTCTAGACTAACATGCAATTTTCAAAAATGTATATTTTTCTAATTCAAATAAAATACCAGAAAATCATAATTTGCTTTTAAAATTCTTTCTCCGCTATTTCTCTGAATTTTAATAAGTCGTATTATCTTCGCACATTTATTTTTAATATTGGAAATAGTTGGAGATAAAAATAATAAAATCAAATTGATCCTTTCTTCAAATTTGAAAAGAATTTCATATATGAATTTTGTGAAACCTCCAACTCTCTCTGCGGGTCCTTGAGTTGCTTAAGATTTGTAGGATCTCAACCAAAATGCAAGAATAAATATGATATGCATATAATGATCTATGTATAACATCAAAATTGAAAATTGGGATGTTACACTAGGACACAATTCTTTCCTTCCTCTTTCCTTATTCCTTTCCCACGTTTTCTTTATTTCGAGGACACAATTATTTCCTTCCTCTTTCCTTACACCTGAGATACGTTTCATTTATTTCTATGTCTCAAATCTTTCCTTCCTCTTTCCTTATTACTGAGGCACCTTTCCTTATTCCTTTCTCCTTGATACCAGGAAACTGAAAAATGTATATAAATTGGTAAGATCTGATGTAAAAGGGCAAGCTGGGACTATTTAATAATTAAATCAACCATCTAAACAAAACATTAATAGGAGCACGGGCCCGAGGCATTTTTCTTTCACTTATCGGGACGAAGAAGCAGCGTGGATGGGACGGCCCACAGTCTCTCCGTCGCGTATATATAAGTTTTATTATCTATCCAGCACAATGGATATATAAAGCGTCCCTCTTTGCTTTATCATAGAAAGTTGTCTGGTCAGATGGCAAGCTTGTCTTCGTTGGACACAGAGGTCCAGTTTTCGACTCACACTGTGCTATCGAACTCTTTTTTTTCTTCGAGTGAGTGCCACAGGCTCGCGGCCCATATGTTTATCTTTACCTAATATAATATTAAAAGGAGTGTTGTTTCTCCACTTTTTTTCATCATTAGGTCCTTTGTTAGGTCACCTAATTTTCCGTCTGTCATCCGCACTGGATTTTCGCCCGTCGTTCGGGCGTAGAGTGTGTACGAAATAGAAAAAGGAAAAAAGATGCAGGGTAGGAGTCGAAGTCCAAAGCTCCCACTATGACCATAAAGAGTTCGGGCTGGGGCCGCGTGCGTATGAGTAGCAATTGAATCATGGGGAAAAGAAGTCGAGATTACTCCAAGGATATTTTATCCGAGAGCCTATAAAATGAACAAGCATGGAATTATATGCACATAAGTTTGCTATTGAATATGATTTTCAATTATTAAAAATCCGTACAACATCAGAACACTTATTACTTACAGATTTGGCTAATTATTGTCATTTTATATTATCATATGAAATATAATTTTATCTGATGAACAGTAATAGCATTCCAAGCACTATAGAAATCATCTACTTTGTTGTCTGGCACAGCAGACGGCAAAGGACTAGGTCACGGACGGCAAACACCTTTGCCGTCTCCTGGCTGACGGCCCCACTTTCAGCACTGAAAGTCACGATAAACAGCTTCTTTACCGTCTGCGGAAAGGTAGCGGACAACAAAGATGTTTGTCATCTGCCTTCCTGGCCAAGCTGACGGCAAAGGTTTTGGACAACAAAGTATAGCTATTAGTCATTCTGTGCATTTGAAAACCGAACCAAAAAATCATACCGAAAATAAACCGAATCGAATCAATTTTACGGTTTTTATGGTTTATGGTTTCGGTAGGGTATGAACTTTTCATACCGTTTTGAACTTTGGTTTTTATGGTATATACCGAAAAACCAAATGGTTAACCGAATAAACCAAAGTAAAAAAATTAAATTTATATTTCTTGAGATGAACAACCATACAAGTTGTAATTTTTCTTGTACATGAGTCAAATTCACTACTAAGCACTACTAGACACTTTTCCACCTTGGGGCCTTTTCCGGTATCCTTTCGGAGAGGGATTCAATCATGGAGGGCATCTACATCAACCCTATTGCCCTTCCGATGAAGCGTGAGTAGTTTACCTCAGACCTACGGGTCCATAGCTAGTAGCTAGATGGCTTCTTCTCTCTCTTTGATTCTCAATACCATGTTCTCCTCGATGTTTTTGGAGATCTATATGATATAATCTTCTTTTGCGGTGTGTTTGTCGAGATCCGATGAATTGTGGATTTATAATCAGCTTATCTATGAATACTGAATCTTCTCTGAATTCTTATATGCACGATTTGGTATCTTTGTATTTCTCTTCGAATTATCGGTTTGATTTGGCCAACTAGATTGCCTTTTCTTGCAATGGGAGAGGTCCTTAGCTTTGGGTTCAATCTTGCGTGATTTCACCCAGTGACAAAGTAGGCGTAGCGAGACACGTATTGAATTGTTGCCATCGAGGATAAAAATATGGAGTTTATATCATCTTGCATGAGTTTATTCCTTTACATCATGTCATCTTACTTAAGGCATTACTCTGTTCTTTATGAACTTAATACTCTAGATGCATGCTGGATAGCGGTCGATGTCTGGAGAAATAGTAGTAGATGCAAGCAGGAGTCGGTCTACTTAACACAGACGTGATGCCTATATTGCATAATCATTGCCTTGGATATCGGCATAACCTTGCACTTTTCTATCAATTGCTCAACATTAATTTGTTCACCCACTGTATTATTTGCATTCATGAGAGAAGCCTCTAGTGAAACATATGGCCCTCGGGTCTATTTTCCATCATATTAGTTTCTGATCTACTATTTTGCAATCTTTTATTTTCAGATCTATATACCAAAAATGCAAAAAAATATTTTATCTTTTGTTTAGTTTTATTTATCTATCTCTACCAGATCTCACTTTGGCAAGTGAACGTGAAGGGATTGACAACCCCTTTATCGCGTTGGGTGCAAGTTTTTGATTGTTTGTCCAGGTATTGGTGATTTGTGAATTCTTCTCCTATTGGATTGATACCTTGGTTCTTAACTGAAGGAAATACTCATCTCTACTTTACTGCATCACCCTTTCCTCTTCAAGGAAAAAATCAACGCAAACTCAAGAACTAGCAGGAAGAATTTTTGGCGGCGTTGCTAGGGAGATTTACGCCAAGTCAAGACATACCAAGTACCCATCATAAAGTTCTCATCTCTTACATTACATTATTCGCCATT
This sequence comes from Triticum aestivum, assembly GCF_018294505.1. Lineage (NCBI taxonomy): Eukaryota > Viridiplantae > Streptophyta > Magnoliopsida > Poales > Poaceae > Triticum > Triticum aestivum. The sequence continues at coordinate 56,421,725 of NC_057804.1, forward strand.
TGCCTCTCGTTTTCCTCTCCCCCCCTCCACTTCTAAAATGATTTTCAAAAAGATTTTCCTTTTTATTCGCCCTTCTTTCGTTCGTCTTTTTGCTTGCTTTTAGTTCACTCATTTGCTAGATCTATTTGTTCCCATCATGTCTGAATCTGGGGAGGTTATCATTGAAAAAGATAGTAGTAATGGTGATGGAAATCTTGATAATTTTGCTAATATTGATCCTCATTAAGAATCTACTATTTTGCACACTAAAAAACTTTGCATAGGTAGCGGCAATATTATTGGAAAAGGAGTTATTCAAGATTTCTTTACTTGTGCCGGTGCGCTACCCAATCTAGGTGGATCTATTCTCCATAAAACTAATAGTCTCGGATGCTATAACTTTGCTTATAATTGAACTTGGAAGACAATTTATTCATATGCACCCTAGCATACAAAGGATTTTTCTAGAGTTCTCTAATATTGAGCATTCTTCTGTTAAATGCGGCGCTACCATATTTCTAGCCATGAGTTTAGATTTATTATGAAAGAAGCTAGTGAAATTTTTGCGCATTATAAAATAGATGGTGGGCGTCCTCCCATAGAGGGGATTCTCTTTAATCAAGAAGAAATAATGCGTTTATGATCTCTCGATCATGTTGCTTATAACGAAAATTTAAGAAAAAGGATCCCTGGCGATGTTTTAGTTGAGAGAATTTCTGGACTTAATGACAATTTTGCTATACAAAACAACAGATTAGGCTTCTCTCTAGAAAATAAGCTCATGACTTTTTGCCAAAAGAACACTTACAATGATGAGTTAATTATTCAATACGAAGGGCCGAAGGAGGAGCCAATTCCTCCCGAACTTGATCTTAGGGATCCCTACCCTATTAAATTTAGCCCTTTTGATTATTTTTGCATAACAAAAAGGAAACTTGCTTCCGAACGAAGGGAGTATGAGATGAGCATACGTGATATGCCATATTTTTATTATGGCAATACGTAGATCTATGTGTTTTATGCCTAGCTAGGGGCGTTAAACAATAGCGCTTGTTGGGAGGCAACCCAACTTTATTTTTGTTCTTATTTTTTTGGTTCTGTTTTTCAATAAATAATTCATCTAGCCTCTGGTTAGATGTGTTTTTGCGTTTTAATTAGTGTTTGTGCCAAGTAAGACCTTTGGGATGGCTTATGGTGATTGTTGTTTTGATTTGGCTGAAAAACAGAAACTTTTGCGCCCAGGAAAATAATTTTTATTTTTTTACATAAGCGTGCTTTTGATATGATTCTTTTTGCACAAGATTGGTACACAAATTTCCCAGGTTGTCCTAATTTTCCAGAATGTTTGGAGTTACAAAAGTATTTGAAGTTTACAGGTTGATACAGACTGTTCTATTTTTGACAGATTCTTTTTTCTATGTGTTGTTTGGTAGTTTTGATGAATCTATGGGTTGTATCGGGAGGTATGAACCATGAAAAAGCTGGAATACAGTAGATATTACACCAATATAAATAAAGAATGATTTCACAACAGTACCAAAAGTGATGATTTATTTTCTTATACTAACGGATCTTATGAGATTTTCTGTTGAGTTTTGTATTGTGAAGTTTTCAAGTTTTGGGTAAAGATTTGATGGACCATGGAATAAGGAGTGGCAAGAGCCTAAGTTTGGGGATGCCCAAGGCACCCCAAGGTAATATTCAAGGACAACCAAGAGCCTAAGCTTGGGGATGCCCCGGAAGGCATCCCCTCTTTCGTCTTCGTCTATCAGTAACTTTACTTGAGGCTATATTTTTATTCACCACATGTTGGGGATATAACTGGTGGGTATAAGCCGCCCAGGAGGGGTCGGTTTATCCACAGAGATACTACCAATATTGAAGCCCATGAAGTTATAGAAGATGGCGACTTATGAAGGAAACATAATAAGGGAGCCCAAAAGCCCAGAGGCGGGTTAGGGCCCATAGACATAAACCGCCATAGGCGTGTAACTTGTAATGTAAGGCAGGAAAGAGTAGACACCAAGCCGGACACGTTTATGAACTGGCCTCGGGATTCTGTAGACCGACGGGCGTCAACCTGTGTATATAAAGGAATGACCCGGTTGCGGTTTAGGCACAACAAACAACAACTCGAGAGCCAGGCAAAGCGGACTCGCTCCCTGGTCATCGAAACCCCATCAATTCCAACACAACTGGATCGTAGGCTTTTACCTTCACCGCAAGGGGACAAACTAGTATAAACTCCATGTGTCCTTTGTCTGGTTTAACCCCTTTAAGCTAATCTCGTTGTGATGGCTCCATGACTAAGTCCTTACACTAGGACATCTGACATGACAATTCCACGATAGTTGGTGCCCACCGTGGGGCTATCGCGCGATGGTTTCAAGTTCTTAGAGGGCAATTTCGAAGGACTCAAGGGATATGCAGTGGGCTGGATGACCAAGAGTCGTCGCGGCAAGCTTTACATCAACGATGCAGGCTGGGGCCCCGATGCCGACTCAATCGAGCATGGGTACCGGGTCCCCTTCGGAGGAATTCATGTCTTCATTGGCAAGATTGGCGAACCGGGCCCTGTGCCGGACATCTGCGTCGACTTCATCGAGACAGCTCAGCGTGCAAGCCCTGCCCGGGTTCAGCCCGCCATGAAGCATGCGTTCGTAGGATTCATCCATGGTGCAGAATCTGAACCAGTATCCGACCGTGAGACGGTTGTCTATTCAGATGGTGAGTCATCCACCGGGGAGACCGAGTCATTGTATCAACTGCAAGATGGCCGGTTTGGGGGCTGTTCCGATGGCGACAGTATTCCGGACCCCCTTGAACCACCAAGCCGGGCGGCGATCTTCATGGCCGGTACACAGCCCACGCAGCACTCCTCAGCTACGGCGGCAATGATTTCCAGATCGGCAGCCGGGCCAGGAGGCCCCGCGTCCCCGCCGGCTCAAGTCCTGTCCGGTTTATTGGACGCCTTGGCGACATTGTTGACCATGGAAGTTAACCTGGATAATCAAGATCAGCATAACGCGGAGGTCAGGAAATTGTGAGATCAGATAGCTCAGGCCAAGGAGGACATTGCTGCTGAGGAAACTAGGATGGCTGAGGAGCGGGCCACTCTGGATGCTCAGGCATAGCTGATTCATGCAAAATCTTACCGGCTCATGCTGGATCAGAATGCTTCAAACGACGTGATGAGGAGGAGGCACCAGTCTCGTCTATCGCCGGTTTATGAAGCAAGGAATCTCTTTAACACGCCAGGAGCGGGAACCAGTAACCCGGCGGCGGTAAATCGTGTTGAAGCACCTGGACAGGAGCACCGAATCAGCCACGGACAATGGACCCGCCTCGACAGAACCATAACCCGCCTCAGTACGTGCCAGCACCACTGGGTCATTTTCCTACCCCTTTGGATAACATGATTGCTGCGGTGTCGCGATTGGAAGCTATTCCAATGGAAGACAATCTCCTCCAAACAGCGATGGTTCAGTAGCAGGCCTATTCGTATAGTCGAGACAGGATTCATTCCACCCCTCGCCCGAGCCGGAGTTACGGCAGGCATATTGAAGAGTCGGCCGTGTCAAGCAGTGGACGGAACCATAATCCGCCCCGTAGGCCTAACCCGGCAGGAGGGGGAGCTGATGCCCAGGACGTAGTGGACCAGGGCAAAGCGCGTCGAGAAGCCGAGTTAGCTGCACAGTATGCGGCGCGTCAGCTTACTCCGGTTCGTGCAACAACTTCAGTGGAACCAGGGGTTGTTTTTAGTTCCTTGGGGGTATCGTGTCTCACCCGGCTCTACGCAATGTGCGGCTGCCCAAGGATTTCAAGGGTCCTCGTAAAGTTCCCAATTACACTGCCGACTTACATTCCGAGTCATGGGTCAAAAGCTATGATATGGCAATGGAGATGTTGGATGTGGATGAAGCGGCATGTGCTAAATACTTCACCATGATGCTAGAAGGAACAACTCACACTTGGTTAAAGGGTTTGCCAGCTGACTTCATTGGGTCATGGGCCGAGTTAAAGGCACGGTTTATCCAGAATTTCAAGGACACGTATAAGCAACCTATGTCGATTGTGGACTAAGCTTCCTGTGTCCAAGAAGAAGGTGAATCGACAACCCATTGGGTGCGCCGGGTTTCAGAAATCTTGCATTCTTCAGATCGCATTAATGTCGATACAGCAGTTTTGACATTGGAGGGCAATTGCCGGTTCAAGCCTCTGAAGCTGAAGTTGGGACGGCTCAAGCGTCACTGCAATGACATGGGAACACTTATGGAGCTCTGGTTAAGTATGCCGACTCTGATAGTACCAAGGATCCCGAGTCTGATGATGAAAAGCTGGGGAAGGGAAAGAAGAGCGGCAGCACCAAAGGGTAGCAGCATAACCCGGCGGGCCATGGAAACAATGGTAAGCGTAAAGCGGAGAACAATTTAGATTTTGTGTCTAACACCAATGCATAGGATAATGGTCAGCATCGTAAGCGTAAACCGCCCCGCGGAGTGGAGGATCAGGTGTCAATCTTGAGCGCCTGTTAAACCAGCTTTGCCCAAAGCACAGGACGCGAGAAAAGCCAGCTATGCACCTCTGGAAGGATTACTTTATTATGCGAGAGTTCAAAAACTCGGACCTTTCCCATATGATCAAGGACCGTCCGGCAGTTCAGGACTCAGATCTCATGGGCCGAGTTATGGTGGAGGCAGTTCTGGCTCAGGATTTCAAGGTAATCAAAGCGGACATGGCAATCAAGGCAGTCAGGGCAACCAGGGTGGTTACAACCAGCAGAATAATCAGGGGAATCAGCAACAGTCGGGTTATCAGAGCCACCCAAAGCAGTTGAATAGTGGGCAGTATCATGTCTTCACCACTAGCCTGTGCAAGCGCGATCAGAAGCTTCATAAAAGGGCACTGAACTCCATTGAACCGGCGGTGCCCCGCTACTTGCGTTGGTCTGAACAGCCCATTGTGTGGAGTCAAGAGGATTATCCGCCCCGGGTTGATAATCCGGGTCATCTAGCATTGGTGGTGGCGCCTCAGGTCGGAGGTTATAAGTTCACCAAGGTGCTCATGGATGGAGGGAGCAGTATCAACATCCTGTATTATGAAACCTTCCGTCGCATGGGACTGACAGATAAAAATCTCAAACCGTCAAACACTGTTTTTCATGGTGTGGTATCTGGTAAATCGGCATACCCAGTTGGTAAGATAGCTCTGGAGGTCATGTTTGGAGATGATCGTGATTCCAGATCAGAAACCTTAACCTTTGAAGTGGTGAAAATCCAGAGCCCATATCATGCCCTGTTTGGACGGCCGGCTTATGCTAAGTTCATGGCAAGACCCTGTTATGTTTATCTACAGCTGAAGATGCCGGGTCATAAGGGGACCATTATGGTACATGGGAGCCGTAAGATTGCTTTGGAGTGTGAAGAAGGTGATGCGGCCTATGCTGAGTCAGTTTGCGCAGTAGAGGAGTTGAAGTTCTACAAGGACAATGTTGATCCGACGGATATGACTTCTCTGAAGAAGCCAACTACAGAGCATGACCCGGCCCTGAAGTTTAAATCGGCTGATGAGACTAAGCTGGTTGATTTTGTTCCTGGTGATTCATCCAAGCAGTTCAGTGTCAGTACTAATCTGGATCCGAAATAGGAAAGCGCGCTCATCGAGTTCATCCGTGAGAGCCTGGACATCTTTCCATGGAAACCTTCTGACATGCCAGGTGTACCAAGGGAACTCGCTGAGCACACTGTCAATATTGATCCCAAGTTTAAATCGGTCAAGCAGTTTCTTCGCCTCTTCAATGAAGAAAGGCGTAAGGCTATTGGTGAGGAGGTAGCCCGGCTTTTGGCGGCTTGGTTTATCATTGAGGTTTTTCATCCGGAGTGGTTGGCTAACCCGATGCTGGTGCTTAAGAAGAATGGCATTTGGCACATGTGTGTGGATTACACGGATTTGAACAAGGCTTGTCCAGTCGATCCTTTTGCTCTCCCTTGTATTGATTAGATCATTGATGCTACGGCGGGTTGTGAGCACATGAGTTTTTGGATGCTTATTCTGGTTATCATCATATCAAGATGGCAGTTAAGGACCAGGAGAAAACAGCTTTTATAACTCCCTTCGGAGCCTTCTGCTATGTATCTATGCCTTTTGGGCTCAAGAGTGCTCAGGCGACTTATCAGCGATGTGTGCAGAATTGTCTTCATGATCAAATTAGGCGCAATGTTCATGCTTATGTGGACGATATTGTGGTAAAATCCAGGAAGAAGGAGACACTGATAGATGATTTGAAGGAAACTTTGATAACCTTCGGGTTTATAAAATGATGCTTAACCCGGCCAAGTGCGTGTTCGGTGTTCCGGCAGGCAAACATTTGGGTTTTCTGGTGTCTAACAGGGGCATTGAAGCTAATCCGGAAAAGATCAAAGCTATTACGTCTCTGGCTAAACCGGCATGTATCAACGATGTTCAACGTCTGGCGGGTCGTATTGCAACACTGAGCCGGTTTATCAGCCGGTTGGGAGAGAAGGCTATCCCTCTATATCAGATGATGAAGAAGACAGACAACTTTGTCTGGAGTGATGCTGCTAATGCGGTGTTTGAGGACTTGAAGAAGCAGTTAGCCGAGCCACCTATTCTAGTTGCTCCGGTCGATAAAGAGTCGCTGTTGTTATATGTGGCTGCCAATGCCCGGGTTGTCAGTGTGGCTGTTGTGGTGGAGCGCAAGGAGGCAGGTAAGGAGTATACGGTTCAGCGGCCGGTTTATTATATCAGTGAGGTACTCATTGAGTCGAAGCAGAGATATCCACATTGGCAGAAGCTTGTGTATGGAGTTTTTATGGCGAGTCGGAAGCTTAAGCAATACTTTCAGGGCTACCCCATCACTGTGGTCAGTTCCGCTCCTTTGGGAGATATCATCCAAAACAGGGAGGCAACTGGCCGATTTGCTAAGTGGGCTATTGAGCTTGGACCTCACGGGTTAAAATATATGCCTTGAACGGCTATCAAGTCCCAAGCGCTCGTGGACTTCATCAATGACTGGACAGAGTTGCAGGCACCAGAGGATAAACCGGATAACACGTACTGGACTATTCACTTCGACGGGTCCAGGCAATTGGAGGACTCGTGGGCTGGAGTTGTTCTTACTTCCCCTCGAGGAGACAAATTTTGTTATGTTCTCCGCTTAATGTTTCCTTGCACTAACAATGCAGCTGAATATGAGGCTTTACTCCATGGTCTTCGAATGGCTAAGGAGATGAATTTAAGCCGGGTTAAGTGTTTTGGTGATTCGGACCTGGTGGCTCAACAAGTGTCTGGTACTTGGGATTCCAAGGACCCGCTCATGGCAGCGTATCATCGGGAAGTAGATGTTGTTGCTGGTCACTTCAAGGGTTATCAGGTTGACCATGTGGATCGGCGAAAGAACAAAGCGGCGGACGCTTTAAGTCGGCTGGGGTCTCAGCATAAACCGGTGCCGCCCAATATCTTTCTAGATGTTTTGCATAATCCGTCGGTCAAGCTACCTACAGAGGAGGACCTGGTTGTTCCTGATCCGGAGGCTCAGTTGGTGGCGGCTCTTCATGTTATCCCAGATTGGACGGTTCCATATTTGGCGTATATGAACCGGGGCGAGTTACCGGAGGATGAAGTTTGGCCAGACAGATAATCTGGCGGTCCAAATCCATGACTATTGTCAATGGCGAGTTACATCATTGTAGTGTCTCGGGGGCGTTTCAGCGCTGCGTTTCTCCTGAAGAAGGCCGTGAGATTTTGCATGAGATCCACGAAGGCGACTGTGGTCACCACACCGGTTCAATATCCTTGGTGGCTAAAGATTTTCGTCACGGCTTCTATTGGCTAACGGCTCATGCTGATGCTGAGGAATTGGTGAAAAAGTGCGATGGTTGTTAGAAGTTTTCACGCCAAGCTCATGTTCTGCCTCAAGAATTGAGAATGATTCCAATCACTTGGCCATTTGCAACTTGGGGGCTTGACATGGTAGGGCCTTTTAAGAGGTCCAAGGATAAGAAGACCCACCTTCTGGTGGCGGTTGATAAGTTCACTAAGTGGGTAGAGGCGGAGCCAGTCAGCAAGTGTGATGCAGCCACGGCGGTTCAATTCATGAAGAAGGTGATTTTCCGCTTTGGTTTTCCACACAACATTATAACAAATAATGGCACGAACCTCTCTAAGGGTGCTATGGAGGACTTTTGTCAACGTGAGCACATCCGGCTTGATGTGTCATCAGTAGCTCACCCCCAGTCTAATTGGTCAAGCTGAGAGAGCTAATCAAGAAATCCTGAAAGGCATCAAGCCCCGGCTTATGGTTCCTTTACAGTGAAGTTGGGTTGTTGGGTGGAGGAGTTACCTTCTGTGTTATGGAGTATTAATACCACCCCCAATCGATCTACAGGTTATACGCCTTTCTTCATGGTTTACGGAGCAGAAGCAGTTCTCCTCAGTGATATTCACCATGGCTCGCCTCGGGTGGCAGCTTATGTTGAAGCAGACAACGAACAAGCACGCCAAGAAGCATTGGACCTATTAGATGAAAAACGGGACATAGTGGCAGCTTGTTCGGCGATTTATTAGCAAGATCTGCGGCGTTATCACAGCCGCCGGGTTAAAACCAGAACTTTTCAAGAAGGCGACTAAGTGCTCCGGCTTATCCAAGATCAGACCGATATGCACAAGTTATCCCCACCTTGGGAAGGACCTTTTGTGGTCAGCAAGAATCTGAACAACGGGTCATACTACCTTATTGATGTTCGAGAGCACAAAGACTCACGTAAATCGGAGGAGGAGACCCACCGGCCGTGGAATATTGCTCATTTTCGGCCTTACTACACCTGAGCCATAGGCTCCTATTATGTACATATTTTTGGCAATGTATATATTATGATCAATATAATAAACTGGCATCCTTGCTAAATCAGGGCCTCTGCCATTCTTCCTTAAAGGTTTCTTGGTTACATGGGGGCTTTTGTTTATAAAGCAGAGTTCTGGTTGTCCATTAATCCGGCTTATAAAGCCACAACAAATCTTGGGGGCTTCATACCCAAAATCGTAAGGAGACAAAGAGAGTTTGTTGCAAAGAACAATTCAAACATAGGCACCCACTGAGCACAGCTCAAAATGTTACCTGGGGGCTCTTTTTGCACAGCAACAAAGAGTTTTAATGACCCTCGTAATAGGCTATCAAGCCAGGCTTGGAAGCCAGGTGTATTCACCTAAAACGCCGGGTTATCCTACCTTTTTAAGTAAGTCACTCCATACAGGTAATCCTAGTATGACCCGCTGAACATTTGGCAAGTCAATCTTATACAGACCCTGAACTTGTCAAAGTTAAAACGATGATTGGTTAATGTGAGGTCCATCTTAAAAGGCTTTGTAAAATGGTTTAACTCAGTGGCCTGGCAGCCCATGAAAAGCCTCGATTTTGGGCCTAGCAACCCATGAAAAGCCTTGCATCTTCCCATGATTTTATTTGACAATTTTTTTCTTTTTATGAGGTTTACAACATTTTATGATAAACTGGTATTTATTAACCCGGCCTGACATTGGACTATAAGTCGCCAATATATGATAATTAGTTATCCGGTGTTTATTGACCCGGTTTGGCTTTCAACTGTCAGTTGTCAATGCACGCTCAGTTATAATCCGGTGTTTATTATAACCTGGCACAGCTTCATTCTAAGCCGGCAAAACATGAGGGGAGTTATCATACTCAATATTTGGGTTATTGCCCTTGTTACAATAGGTTGGTAAACCAACGATGTGATTCATTATCACAGGTATGATGTATTTCATATTGAATTATTCTTAAAAGTACAGCCTTGGTTATAAACCATGGTTTCATGTTGGGCATTATGACCCGTCCGGCGGTAAACCGCCAAGACACTTTCAAACTGTTGTCTGCAGGAACAGGATTGAATAAAAGCTGCTAAGGATCATAAGCAGAGATAGCATAATCATGACGGATTAACAGTATTATGCAAAGTGCACGATGGCACATCAGATCCAAGAAGTTTTTCAACTAGCCTATTACACGGCATTTTTCATGCCCAAAAGCATAAGTCTTGTAAAACGAAGAAGGTAAACCAGCCTCCAGTTTATGCATCAGCGGCGGGCTGGCTTGATGGTTGCGGATCATCTTGTGCCGGATCATTTTCCTCCTCTCTATCCAGTGGCTGGAAGTCAATGGTTGACCAATCGATCCCAATTAAGGCTCTGAACATAGCTTCATCGCTTATAAGATTGGAGGGGTCAACTTCAGGGGGCATAAGTATGCTTATGAATTGGTGGAATAAGAGTTGGGGCTTCGTAGCTCGGCGTATTGACCCTCTTGTTGTGAGCATCATAAATCGATTGATGAAACGAAAGATCGGTTTCTTCAGTCAACTTACTAGCCAACGGGCGCATCTCTTTCGTCAAAGCTCGAAGATCTTCATTGTTAAATTTTGATTTGTCCTCTTTGATGCTTGGATAGGCATCCCCTATGTCAGCTGGATCAAGATCAGATATCCATGCCTTGGCACGGGTTAGTGCGGTAAGAGCGTCGACCCTTGAAGTTGATCGTTTTATCTCTTCAAGCCGGGCGGGCATAATCGACAGCCTTTCTAAAGTGTCCTTGATCAAGGTTGGGGCAGTTTATTGTAAGAAGTTGTGCAGATAATCCATTGTGCGCCAGTATATAGTTGCTCTATCAGTGTATAGGAAGCCTTCAGCTTCTTCTGCATATCGGAGCCCAGATGTGTAATGCGAGATCTTGCATCGTCACAGACATCGGTAAACCGAAGATTTATGGAATAATGAAATTTCAACTGTGGAGAAGAAGTTACTTACCAAAGACAGCAGCAGTCATAGCATCTATTTGTTGTTTCAAGTTATTTAACTCTTCCGCCACCGGTTTAAGAGCTGTGTCAGCATCTTCAGCTTTATTCTGCAAGTTGCTTTTTCTGCATCCCAGCCTAGACGCTCATTCTTGAAGCTCTCCTTCAATTGTTCCATGGCCTTTAAAGCGGCAGTCAGCTCTTCCCTTGCCTTGGAGGTTTCTGCTTGATGGGTCTTGATATTTTCCTCAAGGTCGATGATTTGGGATTCTTTTTTGTCCACCTTAGCCTGCAAGAGGTATTTTATGAGTTAGCAGAACAAATTTGAAGTCCCAAGCACATAATAAGTTATACACTTGGCACTTGGGGGTAATGCCTATCGCTTCTTATCAACAATATGGTAAAGTCCCAAAGCTCAATATAAGTATTAATCTTGGCACTTGGGGGCTAATGCCTATTTCCTCAACAACGCAGTTGTGAATTTTTTCCTGTGATGATAAACCGGCCCTTGAGGGCTACACATGCAAAATTGAATTATTATTATATGAAGTCTCGGTTTATCCTCAAGAGATAAACCGGCCCTTGAGGGCTACACAAGCAAAAGTTGAAGAATCATTATTTTATGAAGTCCCGGTTTGAATGGGCATTGCCAAACCGGCCCTTGGGGGCTACCGGAGTCAATATTATAAATAGATCAGAAGGAAGGAATACTTATGAAGAGTTCAACGGGGTTTACCTCATATCGCTCCTTCATCATGTTCACGAAACCGGCTTCGTAGTCACGGTTTGTGTACAGACGGTTCAAAATCCCAAAATGAATGTCTTGGGCGCTGAGGTGAGCATAGCTGTCCAAATCTACTTTCGACTTGCCCTTAACAACAACAGTTTTTTCCTCTTTGGCGTTGTGTTTGGACAAGGCTATGGGGTGGCCAGGAGAGGTGTAACCAATGCCAATAACAACAACATCAGCAGCAGCACCTTTAGCCGGGCTTGGCAGATCATCAGCGTGAGCCGATGGATCAATATCCATGTGCTCAGCTTCCGTGGCTTGATCCGGCAACGACGGGCCATCAGGAATATTATCAATATCTGGGTATGACGGTTCAGGAGTCTTTTCTAGTTCACCCCGAATGGGGTCTTCAGCTGGTTTGTTCACTTTGACCTTCTTTCTGGCTCTGGCTTTGGCCCTGGAAAATAATTAGTATGCATCAGAACAGTGCAAGGATCAAAAATATAAAGGTATGACGGATCAGCAAAATCTGCTCACCCAGGAACCGTTTTAAGGGTTGGAAGCTTCGTCCCTGTGGATTTGCCAGAAGATGAATGGGAGGTTCCCTGGTAATTCGAGTTAGACGAATTAAGAGGATATTGGAAATAACCCGCCTTGGGACAAGGTGTATCAAAAGTACAAGAGACCTCTTGGCGGCGTTTACGAACCAGAGTGTTCGGTAAACCGGAGGAAGTAACCACTTGGCCGCTATGTCGGGTTGTGCGGCGAGCTTCATGCTGCTGTGTCCTCAAAAGAAAGTGCGGATCCAAATAAGCTAGAGCGTGTGAAAAAATTACTTTCCGGACTGCTTGACGGGTTTTTGGTGTTGGCAGAGAATCTGACTCGGAAGAAAGGATAATTACCTCTACATCATCAGCACGGCTAGCCTCCGCATCATCCTGATAATGATCATTGTCAATAAGGTGTATGAAAAAAGAACCAAGAGAATCAAGTTCTACCTCTGACTCCGGATCATCAAGATCTTCATCATTGGTCGGGTCAGGGGATTTGGTAGTTTTCTTCTTCGTAGGTTTCTTTGTAACTTTGGTCTTAGGGCAAGGCGTTTTCACTGGTTTATTCTGTGGTTTCGCCAGTTTATCCTGCGGCTTCTTTTTCCAGAACGGATCATCACCCTGCAAAGATGAACAAAAAGTTATAAGGAAATATTTAAATGGGGACGAATTAAGCCAAGAAGGATGCAACTCTTACAGCTGGTGGTTTATTGGAAACACAGAAGGGACTAAGCCCTGTCTTGCTGCACTCAGATACCGGTTCATCCAACATCTCTTTGCCAACTTCAGTAATCTTGTCGTCAGTTAGCTGAATTTCAGTATGCCGTTGAGGGTCTTTGACATCCCCTGTGTACTCGCACATTAAACCGGGGCGACGGCTTAAGGGCAAGATACTCCAAGAGACCCAACAACGGACAAAGTCGATGCCAGTTAAACCATTCGCCATAAAGGCTCAGAGTTTTGAAAGTTGTGGTGCATACTTAGCTCATTCCTTTGCAGTAAGTCGTTGGGGAAATGGATGTGTATTGGTAAGCTGGTGAGCACAATAACCCGACAGAGGATTTTTGTCAGCTGGAGGTGTGTTTTGACAATAAAACCAAGTTTGATTCCAGTCTTTAGGGTGGCTATGATGCTTGGCGTGAGGGAAACTGACATCTTTCCTTTTCTGAATTGAAACTCCGCCAAGTTCAGTATTGGGCCCATCCGTAAATTTAGTACGGTGGTTTAAGTAAAAGAAGTCTCTGAATAACTCAATAGTAGGTTCTTCTTGCAGATAAGCCTCGCAAAATACTTGAAAATTGCAAATATTGGACATGCAGTTCGGTCCAATATCTTGAGGGTGGATTTGGAAGCTAGCAAGCACGTCAAGGAAGAATTTTGATCCGGGAGGGCTAAACCCTTGACCCAGATGATCAGTAAATACAATCACCTCTCCATCCTTGGGTTTAGGAGGATTTTCTGGACCAGGGACCCTCCAGTGGATGATTTCCTTACTCACTAAAGCGCCGGTTGCAATGCATCCATTCAGCTGTTCTTCCGTAACCCAGGAAGGAACCTAGTTGCAAGCATAAAATTGTTTGGCCATTTTTTAAACAAGACCTGAAGAAAGATCGGTGTTGGTTTAAGAAGTCATGATCAATTGCAAAAAGTAAAGGAGCAGGAAGTATTCAAGAATGAAAGAGTTATAAACCGGAGATATACTATCAGTTTGCAGAGATAAGCAGTTGGCAGTTTAAAAGAGGACTAATGGCACCTGGCGGATTATGATTCAAATGTTTTAGATCTATGAGCGAAAAGTGACTAAGTGTTGCACAAACAGGTTTTACAGATTGATGCTATCATTTTGGATCAAATGCAGTTCAAAAATGGGGAAAATGTCTGAAACCCTAAGTTGTGACAACGGAGCAGTTCATGGATTCAGATGGGATCTCTTGCAAAAGGGGAGGCCTTCAAATATTAAAAATGGGTACTAAGATCAGTACCGCACGCGATAGTCACTAGGCCTTGCATCAATAAACTACAAGATAGGGGAAGCAAAGAAGAAAGGCGAACAGTAATGAACACCGATGAATACAGAAACCCTAATGGCAGCTCTAGGGTTGAAGGAAAGAAGACTTACCGGTGTCACTGGAGCAGCGGAGAGGCACCGCGATTTTCTGGTAAGCTCGGGGTGATGCAGCGGCCGGAGTTGAGGTCGAGGACGAAGACTTGGCGGCGGCGCCTGAGCTTGAACGCTAGGTCGACGCGAGGAGGAAGAAGAAGTGAAGAGGCACGAGGGGGAAAAGTAAAAATGACCCTTGGCATTATTTATAAGGCGAAGGGATAAGCAACAAGCACGAGAATCGAGGAGCCCAAAAATTGGATATGTGACAGAGTTGTCGCCTCCATTTTTGGAGGCTCATTAATAAAGGGGAGGTAGGTATGGTTTTTTAATAAACACGTGACGTCATGGCGGTTTACTATAATATCAGAAGATGACGTCATGGCAGATTACAAGGCGTATACTAAGTGTTGAAGAAGGATTTTTCTTAAGTTTTGAAGATTGACATGAACAGGTTCAAATCAATTTGGGGCCTAATGTTGGGGATATAACTGGTGGGTATAAACCGCCCAGGAGGGGCCGGTTTATCCATAGAGAGACTACCAATATATAAGCCCATGAAGTTATAGAAGATGGTGACTTATGAAGGAAACATAATAAGGGAGCCCAAAAGCCCAGAGGCGGGTTAGGGCCCATAGACATAAACCGCCATAGGCGTGTAACTTGTAATGTAAGGCAAGAAAGAGTAGATACCAAGCCACACACCTTTATGAATCGGCCTCGGGATTCTGTAGACTGACGGGCGTCAACCTGTGTATATAAAGGGACGACCCGGCAGTGGTTTAGGGACAACAAACAACAACTCGAGAGCCAGGCAAAGCGGACTCACTCCCTGGTCATCGAAACCCCATCAATTCCACCACAACTGGATCGTAGGCTTTTACCTTCACCGCAAGGGGCCAAACCAGTATAAACTCCCTGTGTCCTTTGTCCGGTTTAACCCCTTTAAGCTAATATCGTTGCGATGGCTCGACGACTAAGTCCTTACACTAGGACATCTGACGTGACAATTCCACGACACCACATGATATGTGTTTTGCTTGGAGCATCTTGTATGATATGAGTCATTACTTTTTAGTTTGCCACAATCATCCTTGTTGTACTCTATGTGCTTCACTTATATCTTTTGAGTTGGCAATTTTGCATGATTTCACCCAGTGAAAAAGTAGGGGTAGCGAGACATGTATTGAATTGTTGACATCAAGAATAAAAATATGGAGTTCATATCATATTGCATGAGTTTATTCCTTTACATCATGTCATCTTACTTAAGGCGTTACTTCATTCTTTATGAACTTAATACTCTATATGCATACTGGATAGCGGTCGATGTGTGGAGTAATAGTAGTAGATGCAGGCAGGAGTCGGTCTACTTGACACGGACGTGTTGCCTATATTGCATAATCATTGCCTTGGATATCGTCATAACCTTGAACTTTTCTACCAATTGCTCGACAGTAATTTGTTCACCCACCATATTATTTGCCTTCATGAAAGAAGCCTCTAGTGATACCTATGGCCCCCGGGTCTATTTTAGATCATATTAGTTTTCGATCTACTATTTTGGTATCTTTTATTTTCAGATCTATATACCAAAAAAACAAAAAAAATCTTTTGTTTAGATTTATTTATCTATCTCTATCAGATCTCACTTTTGCAAGTGACAGTGAAGGGATTGGTAACCCCTTTATCACGTTGGGTGCAAGTGTTTGATTGTTTGGGCAGGTATTGGTGATTTGTGCGTTCTTCTCCTACTGGATTGGTGCCTTGGTTCTTAACTGAGGGAAATACTTATCTCTACTTTGCTGCATCACCCTTTCCTCTTCAAGGGAAAAACCAACGCATGCTCAAGAAGTAGCAAGATGTAGTTCCTCTCTCATAATAATTGTAAGTAGGAGCAGCAAGCACATGCATATTATATTCATCAAAATCATCATGTGCAATAGCAAAACGCAACCCATCAATATAATCCTTAATAAGAGCAAACTTCTCCAATATAGTGTAGTTGGGAGAATTCAAAAAGATAATAAGACTATCATGTGTAGGTGCAATAGCAACAATTTCATTCTTAACATAAGGAACTATAGCAAATTCATCTCCATAAGCATTATTCATATTGGCATCTTGGCCACAAACATAGCAAGCATCAAGTTCATCAAAATGGGATATTTCAAAAGAATCAACAGGATCATAGCAATCATCATAGCATTCATCCTTCGGTAAGAAAGAAGGGAAATTAAACAGTGTATGAGTTGAAGAGTTACTCTCATTAGAAGGTGGGCACGAGTAGCTAATCCGCTCTTCCTCCTTTTGTTCTTCGCTCTCCTCATCATCTTTTTCCTCCAATGAGCTCACATTTTTAGCATATTCTTCCTCCATAGTTTCCTACAAAATATTAGTCTCTTCCTAGACAGCGTAGGAGTCCTCAATATATGGTTTAACATAAGCATTAGAAGCATAATTTTCATAGCAATATTTAAGTATGGCAAAATTTTCAGATTTGTAAAGAGTAACATCATACTTTTCAATCAAAGAAGTACTTTCATAAGCACCCTTAAAAAGCAACAAATTACTTAATTTGTTCAACATCATACTAATTATAAACACCTTTGGCATAAGATGATAAGATTCCATTATCCTTAAACTCACATAGGAAAGAAAGGTATTTTTCTAGAGTCTTCAGAACAACGAGTAAAATCATGTATTTTGCATAAATTCAAAGCATAGCAATACAAATTATTAATATGATGCCATAAAAGTTTCACTTTTCAGATAAGCGTTGTCGCACATAATAAGCATGCACATTTAATGATTTTCCCTCAACTAAGCTAGTTGGGGTTTCGGCACGAGCACATAGAGATTAAAGATGATCCAAGTAGAAAGATTCAGCAGTGTGATGGATTATGAGTGGTTCTTCAACCATCGGTTTAGCAGGTACAACTAATTTTTTTGGTATTTTGTGTTTCCTACCCATAAATAAAGATAAAAAATAAGAGCACAAAATAAAATCTACTTAGCGATAAAGCAAACAAGCACACACGGGAATATTCACCCCACACTATTGCTCCCCGGCAACGGCGCCAGAAAAAGGTCTTCATAACCCATAAGTATATGGGATCGTTTGTAGCCTTTTTCAATAAATAAGAGTGTCAAACCCAACAAGGAGCTAAAGGTAGAACAAATATTCCCTCAAGTTCCATCGACCACTGATACAACTCTAAGCACACTTAACGTTTGTTTTACCTAGAACAAGTATGAAACTATTTTGTAGGTGTGATGCTAGAACTACTTTGCAAAAAAACAATGAGTGCTTTGCAAGATAATAAAAGTAGATAGATTTTTGTAACACAAGAGAAAGATTTGTCCCTAGGCATTTGATAACTAAATCGGTAATCATTATTGCAATTTTATATGGGGGAGATGTTGGGGAACGCAGTAATTTCAAAAAAAATTCTACAATCACGCAAGATCTATCTAGGTGATGCATAGCAACGAGAGGGGAGAGTGTGTACACGTACCCTCATAGACCGAAACCGGAAGTGTTTCAATGACGTGGTTGATGTAGTCGAACTTCTTCGCAATCCAACCGATCAAGTACCGAACGCATGGCACCTCCGCGTTCAGCACATGTTCAGCTCGATGACGTCCCTTGAGATCTTGATCCAGTTGAGGACGAGGGTGAGTTCCGTCAGCACAACAGCATGGCGACGGTGATGATGATGCTACTAGCGCAGGGCTTCGCCTAAGCTCTACGATGGTATGATCGAGGTGTGTAACTGTGGAGGAGGGGCACCACACATGGTTGGGAGAGAAACTTGTGTGTCCTAGGGTGCCCCCTTGCCCCCGTATATAAAGGAGCAAGGGAAGGCCAGCCATCCCTCATAGGGCGCGCCCCCAATAGGAGAATCCTACTAGGACTCCAAGTCCTAGTAGCTGTCCACTAAAAGGGAGAGAGGGGGAAGGAAGGAGAGGGAGAGGGAGAAGGAAAGGGGGGCGCCACCCCCCTTCCTAGTCCAATTCTGACTCAAGGGGGAGGGGGCACGCGGCCTGCCCTAGCCGCCCCTCTCTCTCCACTAAGGCCCATGTGGCCCATTAGTTCCCCCGGGGGGTTCCGGTAACCCTCCGGCACTTCGGTTTTTCCGAAACTTCTCCGGAACACTTCCGGTGTCCGAATATAGCCGTCTAATATATAAATCTTTATGTCTCGACCATTTCGAGACTCCTCGTCATGTCTGTGATCTCATCCAGGACTCCAAACAAACTTCGGTCATCAAAAACACATGACTCATAATACATATCGTCATCGAACGTTAAGCGTGAGGACCCTACGGGTTCAAGAACTATGAAGACATGACGAAGACACATCTCCGGTCAATAACCTCATATTGGATCCTACATATTCTACAAAGATCTTTATCGGTCAAACCGCATAACAACATACATTGTTCCCTTTGTCATTGGTATGTTATTTGCTCGAGATTCGATCGTCGGTATCTTCATACCTAGTTCAATCTTGTTACCGGCATGTCTCTTTACTCGTTCTGTAATACCTCATCTCGCAACTAACTCATTAATCACATTGCTTGCAAGGCTTATAGTGGTGAGCATTACCGAGAGGGCCCAGAGATACCTCTCCGAAACACGGAGTGACAAATCCTAATCTCGATCTATGCCAACCCAACAAATACCTTCGAAGACACCTGTAGAGCATCCTTATAATCACCTATTTACGTTGAGACATTTGATAGCACACAAAGTGTTCCTTCGGTATTTGGGAGTTGCATAATCTCATAGTCTGAGGAACATGTATAAGTCATGAAGAAAGCAGTAGCAATGAAACTGTAACGATCATAATGCTAAGCTAACAAATGGGTCTTGTCCATCACATCATTCTCCTAATGACGTGATCCCGTTCATCAAATGACAACACATGTCTATGGTTAGGAAACATAACCATCTTTTATAAACGAGCTAGTCAAGTAGAGGCATACTAGGGACACTTATGTTTTGTCTATGTATTCACACATGTACTAAGTTTCCGGTTAATACAATTCTAGCATGAATAATAAACATTTATCATGAAATAAGGAAATAAATAATAACTTTATTATTGCCTCTAGGGCATATTTACTTCAGTCTCCCACTTTCACTAGAGTCAATAATCTAGTTCACATCACCATGTGATTTAACACCAAAAGTTCACATCATCATGTGATTAGCACGCATAGTTCACATCGCCATGTGACCAACACCCAAAGGGTTTGCTAGAGTCAATAATCTAGTTCACATCGCCATGTGATTAACACCCAAAGAGTACTAAGGTGTGATCATGTTTTGCTTGTGAGAGAAGTTTAGTCAACGGGTCTGCCATATTCAGATCTGTATGTATTTTGCAAATTTGTATGTCTGCACGGAGATACTCTAGCTAATTTCTCCCACTTTCAATATGTATCCAGATTGAGACTTGGAGTCATTCGGATCAGTGTCAAAGCTTGCATCGATGTAACCCTTTACGACGAACTCTTTGTCACCTCCATAACCGAGAAACATATCCTTATTCCACTAAGGATAATTTTTTACCGCTGTTCAGTGATCCATTCCTAGATCACTATTTTACCCTTGTGCCAAACTCATGGTGAGGTTCACAATAGGTCTAGTACACAACATAGCATACTTTGTAGAACCTATGACTGAGGCATAGCGAATGAATTTTCATTCTCTTTCTATTTTCTACCTTGGTCGGGTTTTGAGTCTTTACTCAACTTCATACTTTGCAATAGAGGAAAGAACTCCTTCTTTGACTGTTCCATTTTGAACTTCTTCAAAATCTTATCAAGGTATGTACTCATTGAAAATACTTATCAAGCTTCTTGATATATCTCTATAGATATTGATGCTCAATATGTAAGCAGCTTCACCGAGGTCTTTCTTTGAAAAACTCTTTTCAACACTCCTTTATGCTTTCCAAAAAATTCTACATCATTTCCGATAAACAATATGTCATTCAGATATACTTATCAAAAAGGTTGTAGTGCTCCCACTCACTTTCTTGTAAATACAAGCTTCACCGTAAGTCTGTATAAAACTAAATGCTTTGATCAATTCATGAAAGCGTATATTCCAACTCCGAGATGCTTGCACCAGTCCATAGATGGATCGCTAGAGCTTACACATTTTGTTAGCATCTTTAGGATTGACAAAACCTTCTGGTTGCATCATATACAACTCTTCTTTAATAAATCCATTAAGGAATGTAGTTTTGATATCCATTTGCCAGATTTCATAAAATGCGGCAATTGCTAACATGATTCGGACAAACTTCAGCATCACAACGAGTGAGAAAATATCATCGTTGTCAACACCTTGAACTTGTCAAAAACCTTTTTTCGACAAGTCTAGCTTTGTAGGTAGTAACACTACTATCAGCGTTCGTCTTCCTCTTGAAATTCCATTTATTCTCTATGGATTTCCGATCATCGGACAAGTCTACCAAAGTCCACACTTTGTTCTCATACATGGATCACATCTAAGATTTCATGGCCTCAAGCCATTTCGGGGAATCTGGGCTCATCATTGCTTCCTCATAGTTCATAGGTTCGTCATGGTCTAGTAACATCACCTCGAGATCAGGATTACCGTACCACTCTGGTGCGGAACGTGCTATGCTTTACCTACGAGGTTCAGTAGTAACTTGATCTGAAGTTTCATGATCATCATCATTAGCTTCCTCACTAATTGGTGTAGGAATCACTGGAACTAATTTTTGTGATGAACTACTTTCCAATTAGGGAGAAGGTACAATTACCTCATCAAGTTATACTTTCCTCCTGCTCACTTCTTTCGAGAGAAACTCCTTCTCTAGAAAGGATCCACTCTTAGCAACGAATATCTTGCCTTCGGATCTGTGATAGAAGGTGTACCCAACAGTCTCCTTTGGGTATCCTATGAAGACACATTTCTCCGATTTGGGTTCGAGCTTATCAGGTTGAAACTTTTTCACATAAGCATCGCAGCCCCAAACTATAAGAAATGATAGCTTAGGTTTGTTGCCAAACCAGTTCGTATGGTGTCGTCTCAACGGATTTAGATCGTGCCGTTTTTAACGTGAATGCAGTTGTCTCTAATGCATAACCCCAAAACGATAGTGGTAAATCGGTAAGAGACATCATAGATTGCACCATATCTAATAAAGTACAATTACGACGTTCGGACACACCATTACGCTATGGTGTTCCAGGTGGCGTGAGTTACGAAGGATTCCACATTGTTTCAAATGAAGACCAAACTCGTAACTCAAATATTCGTCTCCGTGATCAGATCGTAGGAACTTTATTTTCTTGCTACGATGATTTTCCACTTCACTCTGAAATTCTTTGAACTTTTCAAATGTTTTAGACTTGTGTTTTATTAAGTAGATATACCCATATCTCCTCAAATCATCTGTGAAGGTCAGAAAATAATGATACCCGCCGCGAGCCTTAACACTCATCGGACCGTATACATCGGTATGTATTATTTCCAATAAATCTGTGGTTCGCTCCATTGTTCCGGGGAACGGAGTCTTAGTCATCTTGCCCATGAGGCATGGTTCGCAAGCATCAAATGATTCATAATCAAGTGATTCCAAAAATCCATCCGCATGGAGTTTCTTCATGCACTTTACACCAATATGACCTAAACGACAGTGCCACAAATATGTTGCACTATCATTATCAACTTTGCATATTTTGGTATCAATATTATGAATATGTGTATCATTACGATCGAGATTCAATAAACCATTTATATCAAGTGTATGACCATAGAAGGTTTTATTCATGTAAACAGAACAACAATTATTCTTTGACTTAAATGAATAACCTTATTGCAATAAACATGATCCAATCATATCCATGCTCAACGCAAACACCAAATAACATTTATTTTGGTCCAACACTCATCCTGAAAGTATAGGGAGTGTATGATGATGATCATATCAATCTTGGAACCACTTCCAACACACATTGCCACTTCATTCTTAACTAGCCTATGTTTATTCTGCAACTCCCGCTTCGAGTTACTAATCTTAGCAACTGAACCGGTATCAAATACCCTGGGGTTACTATGAACACTAGTAAAGTACACATCAATAACATGTATATCAAATATACCTCTGTTCACTTTGCCATCCTTCTTATCCGCCAAGTATTTGGGGTAGTTCCGCTTCCAGTGACCATTCCCTTTGCAGTAGAAGCACTCAGTTTCAGGCTTAGGTTCAGCTTTGGGCTTCTTCACAGGAGTGGCAACTTGCTTGCCATTCTTCTTGAAGTTCCCTTTCTTTCCTTTTTCCCTTTTCTTGAAACTAGTGGTCTTGTTAACCATCAACAATTGATGCTTTTTCTTGATTTCTACCTTCACCGATTTCGGCATCGCGACAAGCTAGAGAATCGTTTTCGTCATCCCTCATATTACAGTTCATCACGAAGTTCTAGTAACTTGGTGATAGTGACTAGAGAACTCTGTCAATCACTATCTTATCTGGAAGATTAACTCCCACTTGATTCAAGCGATTGTAGTACTCAAACAGTCTGAATACATGCTCACTGGCTGAGCTATTCTCCTCCATCTTGTAGGCAAAGTACTTGTCAAAGGTCTCATACCTTTCGACTCGGGCATGAGACTGACATACCAATTTCAGCTCTTGGAACATCTTATATGCTCCGTGGCATTCAAAACGTTTTTGAAGCCCTGATTCCTAAGCCGTAAAGCATGGCGCACTAAACTATCAAGTAGTCATTATACCGAGCTTGCCAAATGTTCATAACGTTTGCATATACTCCTGCAATAGGTCTGTCACCTAACGGTCCATCAAGGACATAATCCTTCTGTGCAGCAATGAGGATATCCTCAGATCACGGACCCAGTCCGCATCATTGCTACTATCATCTTTCAACTTAGTTTTCTCTAGGAACATATCAAAAAATAAACCAGGAGCTACATCGCGAGCTATTGATCTACAGCATAATTTGCAAATACTATCAAAACTAAGTTCATGATAAATTAAAATTCAATTAATCATATTACTTAAGAACTCCCACTTACATAGACATCCCTCTAGTCATCTAGATGATCACGTGATCCATATCAACTAAACCATGTCCGATCATCACGTGAGATGGAGTAGTTTTCAATGGTGAACATCACTATGTTGATCATATCTACTATATGATTCATGCTCGACCTTTCGGTCTTAGTGTTCCGAGGCCATATCTGCATATGCTAGGCTCGTCAAGTTTAACCCGAGTATTATGCGTGTGCAAAACTGGCTTGCACCCGTTGTATGTGAATGTAGAGCTTATCACACCCAATCATCACGTGGTGTCTCAGCATGAAGAACTGTAGCAGCGGTGCATACTCAGGGAGAACACTTGTACCTTGAAATTTAGTGAGGGGTCATCTTATAATGTTGCCACCGTACTAACCAAAAGATGCATAAAAGATAAACATCACATGCAATCAAAATAAGTGATATGATATGGTCATCATCATCTTGTGCCTTTGATCTCCATATCCAAAGCACCGTCATGATCACCATCGTCACCGGCTTGACACCTTGATCTCCATCGTAGCATCGTTGTCGTCTCGCCAACTATTGCTTGTACGACTATCGCTACCGCTTAGAGATAAAGTAAAGCAATTACATGGCGATTGCATTTCATACAATAAAGCGACAACCATAAGGCTCCTGCCAGTTGCTGATAACTTTTACAAAACATGATCATCTCATACAAAAATTTATATATCATCACGTCTTGACCATATCACATCACAACATGCCCTGCAAAAACAAGTTAGACGTCCTCTAGTCTGTTGTTGCAAGTTTTATGTGGCTGCTACGGGCTTAGCAAGAACCATTCTTACGTACGCATTAAAACCACAATGATTTTTTGTCAAGTGTGATGTTTTAACCTTCAACAAGGATCGGGCATAGTCAAACTCGATTCAACTAAAGTTGGAGAAACAGACACCCACTAGCCACCTGTGTGCGAAGCACGTCAGTAGAACCAGTCTCATGAACGCGGTCATGTAATGTCGGTCTGGGCCGCTTCATCCAACAATACCGCCGAATAAAAGTATGGCATGCTGGTAAGCAGTATGACTATTATCGCCAACAACTCTTTGTGTTCTACTTGTGCATATAACATCTACGCATAGACCTGGCACAGATGCCACTGTTGGGGAACGCAGTAATTGCAAAAAAAATCCTACGATCATGCAAGATCTATCTAGGTGATGCATAGCAATGAGAGGGGAGAGTGTATCCACGTACCCTCGTAGACCAAAAGCGGAAGCGTTTCAATAACGCGGTTGATGTAGTCGAACTTATTCACGATCCAACCGATCAAGTACCGAATGCACGACACCTCCGTGTTCAGCACACGTTTAGCTCGATGACATTCCTCGTGCTCTTATCCAGTTGAGGACAAGGGTGAGTTCCATCAGCACGATGGCGTGGCGATGATGATGATGATGCTACTGGCGTAGGGCTTCGCCTAAGCTCTATGATCGAGGTGTGTAACTGTGGAGGGGGGCACCGCACACGGTTGGGAGAGAAACTTGTGTATCCTGGGGTGCCCCCTTGCCCCTGTATATAAAGGAGTAAGGGGAGGCCGTCCGGCCCTCATAGGGCGCACTCCCAAGAGAGGAATCCTACTAGGACTCCAAGTCCTAGTAGGTTTCCACCAAAAGGGAGAGAGTGGGGAAGGAAGGAGAGGGAGAGGGAGAAGGAAAGGGGGGCACCTCCCCCCTTCCTAGTCCAATTTGGACTCAAGGGGGAGGGGGCATGCGGCCTACCCTGGCCGCCCCTCTCTCTGTCTCCACTAAGGCCCATGTGGCCCATTAGTTCCCCCACGGGGTTCCGATAACCCTCCGGCACTCCGGTTTTTCCGAAACTTCTCCGGAACACTTCCGGTGTCCGAATATAGCCGTCCAATATATCAATATTTATGTCTCGACCATTTCAAGACTCCTCGTCACGTCCATGATCTCATACGGGACTCCGAACAAACTTCGGTCATCAAAAACACATAACTCATAATACATATCGTCATCGAACGTTAAGCGTGCGGACCCTACGGGTCCGAGAACTATGCAGACATGACCGAGACACGTCTCCGGTCAATAACCAATAGCGGAACATGTATGCTCATATTGGCTCCTACATATTCTATGAAGATCTTTATCAGTCAAACCATAGAACAACATACATTGTTCCCTTTGTCATCGGTGTGTTACTTGCCCGAGATTCGATCGTCGGTATCTTCATACCTAGTTCAATCTCGTTACCAGCATGTCTCTTTACTCATTCTGTAATACTTCATCTCGCAACTAACTCATTAGTCACATTGCTTGCAAGGCTTATAGTGATGAGCATTACCGAGAGGGCCTAGAGATACCTCTCTGAAACACGGAGTGACAAATCCTAATCTCCATCTATACCAACCCAACAAATACCTTAGAAGGCACCTGTAGAGCATCTTTATAATCACCCATTTAGTTTGTGACGTTTGATAGCACACAAAGTGTTCCTCCGGTATTCGGGAGTTGCATAATCTCATAGTCTGAGGAACATGTATAAGTCATGAAGAAAGCAGTAGCAATGAAACTGTAACAATCATAATGCTAAGCTAATGAATGGGTCTTGTCCATAACATCATTCTCCTAATGATGTGATCTCATTCATCAAATACCAACACATGTCTATGGTTAGGAAACATAACCATTTTTGATAAACGAGCTAGTCAAGTAGAGGCATACTAGGGACACATATCATCAATCAACCCATAGGACAAAGCAGATCTACTCAAACATCATAGGATAACCACATATCATTGGATAATAATATATAGTGTTGAGCATCATGTTTAAGTAGACAACTGCAGTGGGAATAGAGAGGTTACACTGCTGCATAGAGGGGGAGAAAGTTGGTGTTGACGGTAGCAAGATTGTTGTTGTAGATCACCGTTATGATCCTTGCCCCGGTGGCACTCCGGCGCCATCGGGAGAGAGGGAAAGAGAGCCCTCCTCCTTCTTCTTCCTTGGCCTCACCCCTAGATGGGAGGAGAGTTCCCTCTCTCTTCCATGGCATCCATGGCAACGGAGGGGCAGGAGCCCCTCCGAGATTGGATCTATCTCTCTGTTCTCTTCTGTTTCGTGTTCCTATTTTCTGGCTGAAAACCATTTCTTATATTCCCGGAGATCCGTAACTCCGATTGCACTGAAATTTTGACACGACTTTTTTCCGGATATAAGCTTCCTTGCGCCCGAAGAAGAGCCCCAACCGACTCACGAGGTTCCCACAAGGCACCATCGCGCGCCAGGTACTCCTGCAATACTCAGACTATTTTTCAAGATTGCTACCTGATAGACACATTTACCAACCACCCTCGGACAAAAATAAAACTGAAATAATGGAAATTTAAACATTTCTTACAACATGAGGCAACCTTCATCATTCAATATCCAACCAACACGAGCAACCCCAGCTAACAAGAACTTCTTTAGAGAGTCATCGAAAGATCGCGCGGTAGAGAAAGAGAGTCGTTCTAAGATGATGCAGAACACAAAGAGACATATATCTAGCGTGGAGTAAGGACTAATTCAACGGTAAAAAAGGTCGGCATTGTCGCCTGATGTATGTGATAGTCAAAAATATATGTGATACACACAATTGATATCGAAGTATAGAATATGTATCCTAAAGACATGTCACACAAAATTGGTATTGTGCAATAGAATATGTATACCCTGTTGCAACACACGGGCATTTGTGCTACTAAGTAATAAAGGGCCCATAAGAAACATCGCGGAGTTCACTACTTTGTTTTGGGTACGAAATTGTACAAGCGAGGACAACATAGGAAACAGCACGAGCATGGTGGACGGTCGAAAAATGGAGTAAATTACAATGGTAGGAAGCAATAGCCCATTTATTAGTAGGTATAGATATGCTAGCAAAAGGGCACGTGTGTTGCAACGGGAGAGAAAAATCAGAATCTCCAGTGACGACGACAACATTTTGTTCACATCTCATCGCATGATTTTAAAATTTTATTCACAAATGCAAGAAAATGTTTATTTTAAAAAAATCATAAATTGAAGCAATGTTCAAATTTTCAAAAAAAATATTGTGGTTGTCAAAGAACTTGGTAAATAAAAGAATTATTCTGAATTTCAAGAAACATTATCTTTTATTTTGAATTATTCTGAATTTAAAGCTTAATTGTTTAACTAGATACCTTAGATCCTTCGTGAACACTCTTACATATTTGGGCATATTTTCAAAAAATTGCGAACATTTTTTAGTATTTACAAACATTTTTTTAAATTGTAAACACATTTTTATATTGTGAACGGTTTTTAAACATTTTCTTTTGAATCGGTGAACAATTCTAGATTGCTGGATTTTTTTTAAATTCACAAACATTTTTTGAAATGCATGAATATTTTCTGAATGAGCAAACATTTTGTGAATCAATAAACTCTTTTCTAATTCACAAACTGTTTTTAAAACTTTAGGAATCTTTTTTAAAATGCATGAACATTTTTTGAATTAGCAAACATTTTGTTCTATTTCATTTATAGTTTTTAGTGCACGGACCATTTTTCAAAATCATTGGCTATTTTTTATTTTATGAACAATTTTTTCAAAATTTCGATTTTTTTAATATGCGAACATTTTTTGAAAAATCAGTAGTTTTTTAATTCACAAACATTTATGTTTTTTGAACATTTTATTTCCAGATTCACAGTTTTTCTAAATTTCAAATGTTTTTTGAAGTTCCAAATTATTTAAAGTAGAAGAAAACAACAATGTAACAGAATAATAAAAATAAAAACGAAACTAAAAAAAACAGGCGCCCGCATATGGACCGTGCTTTGTCTTCTCCAGCGCGCAGAGCGTAGTATAGTAGGTCTCTATGTTTGTGCCGGCCTAGGCGAGGATTGCCTGCAAAACGTTTTTGTCACTTATAGGTGGTATTGGTGGGTAATATTTTGCAAATTTGAGGGCAATTTTAATGACGTACGGGCAGAAGCAACACACGCTCTTAACCCAATAATCATGACTTAAGACCGTGATAGGTCCACGTCCTTTATTTTCACATGGCATTACATTTATGTTGCCGACTGTAGCCTCGGTGCTCACACAACGAAAACGCGTTTGAATTTGGTCGGTCCTAGAGCGCCTCTCTCTCTCTCTCTCTCTCTCTTCGCGCACGTGCACGCACACTCGCTCAGGATAAGATGAGAAATATGATGTTTTACCCGCGAGGTTTTTAAGAGGTGTGCATGCGTGGTTATTGATGTTTTCTTTTCTCTTGATCTGATTTTAGTGGGTGTTGCAATTCGGATTGCCACTGTGCGAAAGAAAACGGATCGTGTACTATATATTAAGTTTGCACTAAAAAATATTTTAGAAATATTTAACAGTTAAAAATAACATCATATTTAGATTCTACACATTTTTCTAATCAAAATTCATATCTATCATTGTTAGAATAGGAGTTACGATTTAAAAAAAATATGTATAATTTTATTTTAGATAAACTATGAATTGATTAACAGAAAATTCAGAGTTATTTTTTGTTATTAAAGTAAAAAAGTGATTCGGCTGACTTAAATACGGACCGCGGGTTGACTAGTATAAAAGGTAGGGGGTTTTGTGTAAAGTGCGAAAAAATCGATTCGTTCCCACTTAAAGATGGACTGTGGGTTAATTAATAGAAAAAGGCAGGGGTTTTCTGTAAAAACATGCGACGGAGGACCAGAAGCACTCGGTGCTTTATTATTAGGGAAAGACTAGCAAAAATGCTCGTGCGTTGCAACAGGAGAAAATAAACTTGTCAATTATTCCCAACATGAAAAAGATTCATGTTTTCAACCATAGGAGCGACATGCAAAAAAAACTAATAAATGTATTCCGTTCATAGATTTTCTAATTCCGAAAGGAAAGGGGTTGAAGGAGTAGTGGAGTAATGCCAACTAATGTTCGGTTCATAGTGATGGTAAGAGAGCTTCGGAGACCGGATTAACTTGAGGCTCGCTGATCTAAACTCTTACAGATCGAGCTAACAAAGTGACACAAAATTTTACATAGGAGCGACATTTCAATGACCGCGTCAAGGTGATGATAGAATTTGCAACCTCTAGTTAATCTGGTCTCCAAAGGCCCAGCTGATTTTTTTGATCGATACAGACAGATGAAATTTTTGACCGAGACTGCCTCTTTCTTTAAAAAAGTATTGCGAGTTGAGTTACCAAAAACCACAAGCCCATGCAATGCAATGGGAGAAAAATATATCACATGCTCTTTTAATCTAAAAAAGGGGTATAGAACCTAAGAATCTGTTCCAGAAGTCCAGCTCTTCTATTTCAACACAGCTTGCATGTAGATTTAAAAAAGACATACAAACGGTCTAGCAATAATCCATTTATTCATGACATGCGTGGAATGAAATGTTATTATGGGTAAAGGAAAACGACGAGAACAGACGATGATACATTAGTACACTACGAAGACATGCATGCAACATGGGCGGTTTTTGGTTCAAGCATCACCAACTTATGGCATGTTCAACAACATTTCTGTTGTTAGCTCACGTCCATGACCTCAAGCTCATCCTTGCGGCGGCGCCCGGGCTCGTCCTTGCTTCACTCTGATGTGAAATATCGCTCCGGAACTTCTCATGCCTCCTCTATGCTCGTCCAGTATTGTTCGTTAACATTGTCTGCATTATAATTCCCACCCCTCTGCTAACGGGTCACTTGGATTGTTATTTACATCCTGTCTGAAAAAAAATATGTTTGTGTCTGCAAATATTTTTGTTGCAACTCTTCCACGCACATATTTATTAAAGGAAATACATGAAGAGTTTTTTAAAAAACAACATAAACAATATTTGTTTTTAATGTCTGTAGACGCATGTATTATACTGCCAACATCTCATCTTATATATTTCTCCTATGGCGCGCATCCCATATATTTACCGGATCTCCTCGAATTTTCTTGCTATGCGTCCTTTCTTTTATTTCTTTTATATAAAATGCGCCTTTTCTTTTATTTCTTTTGCGCAGCACACCCCCATATATTTTGAATATCCTCGATTTTTCTTGCCATGCGTCCTTTCTTTTATTTCTTTTATACTAGTGTGATTGCCCACCGTAAATGGAGTCCTTCCCGTGTGACCTTTATTGCGTTACTAATTACCAAAGATATGATTGATCTGATTTGGCAGTCTAGATGAAAACCAGTTTAAATAGAAAACCAAATGGATGGAAAACCAGATGGCTGGGGGGATAGAAAACTGGGGGAGGTGGGAACGTACCAGGGAGTTGAACGAAGGGGGTTGAACGAACGTAAGAGGGAAAACAAAACCTTGCGTTTCTTTTAGATAGTAGAGAAGATAAAATGCGTCCTTTCTTTTGTTTCTTTTGCGCAGGACATCCCACTCCCTCCGTTTCTAAATATAAGTCTTTTCAGACATACGGACTTATTTGCATCCCATATTTATGGGATCTCCTTGCCATGCATCCTCTTCTATTTCTTTTTTAGCGCAGCACATCCCCCATCTTTATTTGGGCCTCTCTTTTATTTTCTTTCCCTTCATGCCCTCTCTTTTATTTCTTGCCATGTATGTTTTTATTTGTTGGGTCTTCTTTCCTTCCTAGAAATGGGACCAGCACCTCTTGTGTTTTGTTCAACTTCCAAAAAAGGCTTGTCCGTTGTCTACTTTCTCACATATATATAAGTTGGTGTAATGTTGTCTAAATCGACGAGGTGGTATTAATACACGCGACCTTTTCTTTTTGACATTATTATTAATACACACTACACTTTATTACACGTGACTCTTTAGTTTTGACCGAAGCCAAACTCAGCCCGGCTGGTTCCTTCCCTAGTACTTCCTCCGTTTCAGTTTACAAGTCCTACGCATATATCTAGGTTGCCAATTTTATCATCCTAATATAAATTATACGTATAACATAAAAATTATAGCGTTTGAAAATAGAACATCTAAAGTTTATATTTTTATATTTTTTATAATATATGATTTGTATTAGGTTGGTCAAATTAACGACCAAGGGATACGTGCACGCCCTGTAAAAACTAAGAGAGGAGTAGTAGTATTTGCGTTGATCGATTGGAGCGGCACAGCGTCAAAGCTTTAAAGGGCCGGCCCATGATGGTGTTCGACGATTCAAACATTTTTTTCCCTTGACTTATTGTAAAAGAACTTTTTCTAAAAAACGCAGCGATGGTGAATCCGACACGTCTCCTGCCTAATCAAACGGATTCGATCGTGGGCGTACGATCAGTCAAACTTTCTAATAATAAGACGAACGTGTGGAGGCTATTCGTAATCGAAGCAGTTAGGATCTTCTCCGTAAAACAAAACCAGATCGATAAACTCAAATCCCGGCCATGGCGTCGCCGTCGCTCCCTCGCACTGCAAGCGAAGCCAACAACTGCGGTGGCAGCAGTACTACCCCACCCGTCGCCGAGGACAGCTTCCTCCTGCCCGAACACTTGCTGTACGAGATCCTCCCGCGCCTCCCCGCGAAGCCACTCTGCCGTCTCCGTGCCGTCTGCAGGTCATGGCGGTCCCTGGTCTCCGATTCGTCCTTCGTCGCCGCCCACAAGGCCCGCCACCACCACCTGCTCGTCGCCGACTTCAGATTGGAGATGTCAGTCGCAGCCCGTCAGGTCAGGCTAGTGGACTTCCACATCCTGGACTCGTCCGGCCAGAGGGTAAGGCAGATGCGTTTCGATAACCCTCAAGAGGAAAATCTGTACTGGGAGTTGGCGTATAGCAACCATGACCAGCTGCTCTGCCTCGTCGGCGCGGACAAGCACGCCTACGTGATCGACCCGGCCACCGGTGTTTTCTCCCTCTTGCCAGATGAGCACCTAGAGCAGTATGAAAACTGCTCTACACGTTTTGCGCTAGGCCGGTCCTTCACAACGGGAGAGACCAAGGTGCTGGCCATGGCGCAATCGTACGGGAAAGCCCCTCTCTGCAAGATCCTTACCCTCGACGATGCAGCCGGTGAGTGGAGGGAGACAGGTTCCCCCCCCCCCCCCCCCCAAATTCCTTTTTTGTACCTTGCTCCAAGCTTGTTGCCCTGGTAAAGGGCATCCTCTATCTCTTGGCCTACGACTATGATTACAGCGGCAAACACATTGTGACATACAACCTCGATGAGGAGAACTGGCGGCCGGATCTCCTCCACTTGCCGCTGCCAGTCATGCCAGTCAAAGGAGCAATAGCCCTGGCTGAGCTGAGTGACAGCCTGGTTGTAGTCTACGGCCCTAACAACAACCCTAACCATACTAGTGATGTCTTCATTGATCTTAACCATACTAGTGATGTCTTCATGGATCTGTGGTATCTCACGGATGCTGAGAAGGTTGTGTGGTCGAAACGGTACACGATCGCCATGCCATATCAAGGTTGCCAAAGTCGGTGTGAGCCAAGCTGGGGGTATCCCCTGTGGGAACTGGATGATGGGAGGATTGTCTTGTGGCTGTCGCTGCCGCGCTACTGGAACGGCCAGGAAACACGCCGCCAGGTGAAGTTGCTGCGGGTTTATGATCCGAGAACAAACACTTGTACGGACCAAGTTGAGATGTCAGGCCACGCCATGATCGGTGTGTACAAAGGGAGTTTACTTGCCGGTCTTCCATAGATATGACAAATCGAGCATCTGATTACAGATTGAGTCACAACCATGCTAAGTTGTCCTGATCGGCGCATACTTTGGAGGTGCCAATAATATTAGACTCGCTCCAGTTAAGTATGGGTGGAGGAGGACATATCTTCAGTTAAACTTGTAAGACTTTTGCTATCAACATCTGTTCTTTTTTTAACACACAACTCACGCACACTCATCACACTGTGAATGGACGCACGACACACAACCTATCGCTTATGAGCACATACCAGACATTAATTGAGCTGATCTTGAGATTGATAATGTCACCACAGACATCTTGTTGTTGACGTCATATCACTCAAAAGAAAACGAATGGGGACAAAAAGCTTGAAATAAGTTCAGGAAATTCGTTGGCACCCGCACCGATGGAGTGGAAACTTAAAATCATGCGCAGATTTGTTTTGAAACATGCTTATTATTCTTGTCTTTCATACATATACTGCAATGACACCATCTGGGGTCAAACTTACATCTTAAAGGCCATGTCAATGTCGAAAAGTGCTCAAGAGAACCCATATGAGGCCTACTTTAATTCATCTGCATTTTTTCGTTTTTTACAATTATGAAAAATAAACAGACACACTTAGGTGCTATGTTGAAACCTGCCAACATATAAGGTTATGATCATTTATGACATGTGTGAAAATACAAAATAAAATATCTATCCAATACATATGAGCGGATTTTTGTCGCATTTTTTAAAAACTTAGACACAAGATTTTAGCTAAGTTTTAGATTCACATGGAAAACTAGGTCTTGAAATTCTATATCATTGAAGTTACAAAAGTTCTCTAGAAAGGGAGTAAAATTCGTTCAGGATCGTGTGACTTGTTTTTTAGTGTGCCAATGGAGTACCTTATTTCTCCTATAAAAGCCGCCATGCTACCCGTCTCCCTGGTGCATTTGCGTCTCACGATCAACCAGGCTCACACGATCTACCCTGCTACATCCTTTTTACCTCACTGTCAAAAATCTGGTGTCTGTTTTGCTACACCCTGTGGCCTAGGGTTTCAGTGGATGACGCCTGGGCCACCCTTGCACGCGGGACCGGCGTTGCAGTGTGGGTTGCGTGCGTTCGGGTCAAAAAAGGAACGAGCGTGATGTGGTGAAAACCCTAGCCAATCTTCTCCGTCCTCGAGCCCCATGCACCCCCCTCCAGTTCATATTCACATCTCTACTACTCCCATGCGTGCCCATGTTCCCTCCACAGCCAGCGGGCCGGCCGCAAGAGAACATCAGCGGCGAGCTCAGGCGTCGGCGGGAGCAGGGGCCGGGTCAAGGCAGGTATTGATGGCCTGGATACATCGATGGGGGCCTCGCAGGAGTGGCGGTGGCTAGAAGGGCAGTAGTGGTCTGTGGGGCATCGGACGGAACAGCAGCGACCTCCATGGAGGAGAAGGGCCCGACATGCTCGTGCAAACGGGAGGTCGGGGGTGCTCGTCGATTGGGCAGATGGCGGCCATCCGAGTTTCTTCAGTCGATCTAGACAGGGCCACAGTGGAGGCGAATGACCCTCTGGAGCCACACATGTCAACACGTAGCAACCGTGCCCCTCCTCCTCGCCTCCTCTTCTCCCCTCCTCTCCAATCTAGGCTGCCCATTTGCATCCTCGGCATCTTCCTCTCCCAGTTTTTTCCTCCTTGATTTTTTGATTATCTGACAATCTTATTCGATTTCTCAATTTCTGGTTACTTGCGATTAGTAGAAGAAGAATTTTGATGAAGGGTTTGATGTAGAAGAACAGGTGAAGTCTCTCTCTCTCGAATATAGTCGTGTTTGTTCCTGCATTTTGTTGTTTGATCTTTTCTGTGTAATAGAGCACATGGCATGATTTTGTACTCCTATTACTCACTGACAAAAGCTACGTTTGTAAATGAAGGTCTCGAAATTGTTTGTTTTTACCTTGTGGTCTGATAGGCCAGTACATCGTGTTGGTCATTGAACATTTGAACATATAAATGCCGCTAGACTACCCGCCATTCCAGGCCATCTGCATTCGCTAGCGATTTTTGACCACCGGATGATTTTACTGTTGACCGAATCTTGCTGCTGGCAGTCACTCGTCCGTCCGTCCCTTTGTACATCTACACCACCTTCACATGTGTATGCCAGGTGGGGCTCATTGCCTGTGGGGTCGAGGGATCGAAGTGGTTTTGCTTTGATTTCGTGTACGTGAGGAATTTTACTGCGGTTGGGAATGATGAGAACGTGGGGTGAAACCCTATCAGCCAATCCCCACGCTCCTCGAGCCCCACGTCCATCCTCCTCCCCCGCTCTCCACCCCCTCCCCCATGCAGCCGCCACCTCTCCTATGCCCTCCCCATTTCTCCAGAAACGCCGCTCCCGGAGCCCTTCCCAGCCTACGGAGGAACTCCCATCCTAGCCCGGCGCCGGAGTTCGGTGGCAGGAATCGATGATGATGCAGCAAAGAAGAGGATGGGGGTTCGAGGAGGGAGTGAGCCATTGCAGAGATGGGAGATGGGGGTGCGTGGTGCTGAGGCATCAGCACCGCAGACGCAGATCCGCGGTGGAGCGGGATAGGTGATACCGGTCTGCGCCTCATGACCGGCTATTGTTTGGAGGCGTCCAAGAGAAGGGCATCAAGGATGGGTGCTGCTCTGTGTGGGTCTGATCCATTCTCCTCATGGACCATGTGCTTCTCTTTCCCCTTCCTCGATCTGCTTTTTCCTCCATTCTTTGAGCATGGGTTGGTGTACATGCTTGACCTATTATTGCAGGTCTTTCTCGCCGTTGTTGTTGTAAAGAGAGGCGCTGTCGTGCCGTGGTCCACTAGTGCAGAACCGGGCAATAGCACCGGTTCGTAAGGCCCTTTAGTGTCGGTTCCATAACCGGCACTAAAGTGTGGTCACTAAAGGCCCCCCCCTTTAGTACCGGTTCTGCACGAACCGGTGCTAAAGGGAAACCACGTGGCACGAGCCAGCTCCGGGGGCCTGGAGCCCTTTAGTACCGGTTGGTAACACCAACCGGTACTATAAGGTTTGGGGGTTTTTAGTTTTATGATTTCTTTTTCATTTAATTTTGTGTTTCCATTTTAATTCTTTTTCGTTTGCTGGTATTTTACGATACTACACATTGTAAACGTTATGCATATATATATATATATATATATATATATATATATATATATATATATATATATAAATAGAATTTCTAGTAGAACCAATCATCGAGTTCAACATGATTGTCATGATATTATAAGCGTTCATATATAACACCACAAAAGCAAATCACTTAAGTTCAGAACGAAGAACACGGACATGAAAGGCCAAGTACTAATTAAGAGCAGCATGAAGAACTAGCTAAATCACTCCTGCTAGCTACTCTCTCTCTGGTAAAATAGCATAGAACATGTATAGCTCTCCTAATTGATCATACTGGAGCATGCCGATGAACCTGTCTCCTAATCGTGGGCTGCGCTTCTCATTGCTGCCACCTAATACTTCTCTGCGATCATTAACAATTTTCTTCCAATCTTTCACTATTAAGCATTCATCGGTTCTAGAAATCCTGAATGCATTCATGTGCAATGCAGGATATCTTGGCCTTAAGCTAACAATTGACATCTGACCTTTAGTCTCGATCCCCTGAGGCACAACTGTCATCGGGAGTCCATGTTGAAGAACATCGTATAGTACTTAATTAATATACTCAGCAATGAAAGTTTAGCAAAAAAAATATATATGCAAAATATGCACTGAGGACAAATAGTAAATATCTTACCATCATTCCTAAATAGATGTGACCGTAGTTCAATACCATCACTATTGGTCGCACGTTTTGAGTACTAACATTTCCAAGTGCAGGAAAAAAATTTGTCTTGATAGTATGAAGATCCTCAAGCCATGAAACATAATGACTTATCTCCTCGCAGTTTAGTTCAGCTCCGGGACAGTAGAAGGTCCTGTCTACCAAGCGCCGGACATGTTTGGTTGAATGGAGATAAGCTGTCAATAGAAATTAATTGTCAGTTATTTTTGAAATAAGCAATATCAAAGACAAAAATATATTTGAGAAGAACTCACATAATGGTAGAACTGGAGGCGTCTGCACATTGACCCATATGTCTCTATTATCTTCAATATCATCTTCCGAACGAATATCAAAGGTCATAACCATACCAGACTCAAATGCATAAGCCTTGCATAGTGCTTGCCAAGTTTTGCATTCAAAATAGGTGTACGTGTGTGCATTGTATACTTTGACGTTGAAAGTATAACCATCATGCTCAGTTTTCAGGTAAGCTCTCTTTACCTCCATAGTTTCCATATCTTTGAAACCTATCTTATCCAAGACAAAAATTCTGCCATGGCATGGGATGCGCTAGTAGAATAGTGAAAATTAAAAATTATAAGTCAGGCAAATAAAGCATATATAAGTCATGCTTAATTACGAAAACAGACTTGTCGTTGTGACTTACTGTATCGAATTCGAAAGTCTAATCCAGCTTGATGCTGAATCGCCTACCATCAACAAGGAAATTTCTGTCGCACTGGCCGCGCTCGTCTTCACAGTATGTGCACATACCGAATTTTTTTCCGTCGTCAGACGACATTTCCTATGTTCATATTAGGCGAAACATTAAACACTTACTAATTCAATTAATTCAACTACTTCTATTAATTCAACTAAGCATTTACTAAAAATAAACTAGTTATATTAATTCAATTAGTTCAACTAAGCATTTACTAAAAATAAACTAGTTATATTAATTCAATTAGTTTAACTAAGCATTTACTAAAAATAAACTAGTTCTATATATTAATTCAACTAGTTCAACTAAGCACTTACTAAAAATAAACTAGTTCTATATATTAACTCAAAATGTATAAAAACATTAAATAAACAGAAAAACTCATTAACAAATAATATTTTAATTAGATAATCAAATCTCAGATACGACAATTTTCTTACTAAAAATAAACTAGTTATATTAATTATTCAACTAGTTCAAATCTCGTATACCTAAATAAACTAGTTCGGTAATTTTCTTACTAAAAATAAACTAGTTATATTAATTATTCAACTAGTTCAAATCTCACATACCTATCTAATTAATATCTAATTAAATTTTCTAAAAAACAGAAAACAGAAAACAGAAAATAAGTAAAAAATGTGTGTGTGTGTGTGTATGTGTGTAGTGTGTGTATATGTGTGTATGTGTGTGTACGCCGCCCCGTACGCCGCCGCCCCGTACGTACGAGCGGGGGCGCCGGCGTACGGGGCGAGGGCGGCGGCGTACGGGGCGGGGGCGCCGGCGCGCGGGTGCGAGAGACGTACGGGACCGCGGCGACGACGACGGACGGCGGCGGCGTTCGGGGCGGCGGCGCGAGACGACGACGACGACGGGCGGCGGCGGGGACAGCGACGACGACGACGGACGACGGGCGACGGGCGGCGACGACGGGATCGAGCGGCGCGCGGCGATGTCGAGAGGTTGGAGACGAAAGTGGGGAGATGTAACTGAAATTTTCGTAAGTGCTATATATATAGGATGGGCCTTTAGTACCGGTTGGAGCCACCAACCGGTACTAAAGGCCAACTTTGGCCAGGCCAAGAGGCGGGAAGAGCAGGCCTTTAGTACCGGTTGGTGGCTCCAACCGGTACTAAAGGGTGATCTTTAGTACCGGTTGGAGCCACCAACCGGTACTAAAGGCCTCGCGCTGCCACCCCAAAGTTTAGTCCCACCTCGCCGGGCGAAGGGCAGCCGCACTGGTTTATAAACCCAGCCGCGGCTACCTCTTTGAACTCCTCTATATAGCAGGCTTGTGGGCCTAAATTCTGCGCGCTGCCCTGTGAGTCTGCTGGGCCTTTAAGGCCTGTAATTGCACGCCCGTGGCCTAGCAGGCCCACAGGGCAGCGCCCCAATTTTTTATAGTTTTTTTCTTTTCTGCTTTATTTTCTTCTATTTATTTCTGCGTAGTTTTTTGTATAGTTTTTTCTTTTCTGTTATATTTATTTTCTTCTATTTATTTCTGAGTAGTTTTTCATCTAGTTTGCCAAAATTCAACATTTTCAGAGTTCATTTTGTAGTGATTTTCAATTTCACGGTCATTTTATATAGTTTTTTTCTTTTCAACTATAGTTTTTTTTCCTGCTATTTTTTCTTTTCTGCAAAACTTGATGGTCAAAGTCTGGAGTTATAACCAAAGTTTAAAAAAAAGAAATGCCGACGTGCAATTAGTTTTTGCCATAACAGAAGAAGTCCGGAGTTGTAATAAGTTATTAAAAATAAAAAAGAGGTGCAATGCTCGTTAATTTGCTTCAAGCCTTTCGGAATAGTGTAAACTGCACTGCGCATAGCTCCGTGCAGTCTACCATATTCCTGAAGGCTTGAAGCTAAGCAACGTGAGCATTGAGCCTCTTCTTCATCGTCTCTGCACTCAGGGCTTATAAACCGCTCCTAGTCCCTCTCTCTTCGCGAGGTGGGACTAAAAAACAGCTTACTAAGAAACTGTAGTACTGGTTCATCCATGAACCGGTACTAAAGGTGCTCGTGGGGCCCCAGCCTTACCTGACACAACCTCATTAGTACCAGTTCGTGGCACGAACCGGTGCTAAAGGTTCGCCACGAACCGGTACTAAACAGCTCCTCCCGCCTAGCAGTTGGTGCATACTGAACGCAAAAAATATAAGAGCATTTAGATCATGATCTTATATTTCTTTACAGTCTAAATTGTCAATATGATCTTATAACATCAAAAATACTTTGATCATCAATGATCTTTGTGTGTACAATCTGAATTGTCAATATGAGTCATCAACGATTTATAAACCGATGAAGACTCATATTGCGGCCACAAATTCTACACATAGAGTTCAATGAAGACCAAGTGCTTGTGATAGTTTGAGAAATAACATATTTAAGGTGGTAAAAGGCTTGTTAGGGGAGCGAGGTGGGACTAAAAACAGCTTGCCATAACCTCATTAGTACCGGTTCGTGGTACGAACCGGCACTAAATGGTGATGGTGGGGCCATAGCCTGACCGCAGGCTGACACAGCCTCTTTAGTACCGGTTCGTGGCATGAACCGGTACTAAAGGTTCGCCACGAACCGGTGCTATTGATCGCCGCCACGAACCGGCACTAATGTACACATTAGTGCCGGCTGAAATACAAACCGGCAATATTGTGCTTCACATTTGACCCTTTTTCTACTAGTGGTCGAAGTCTTCTAGGCAGATTTGTCTGCTTCGAGAGGGGTCGTAATCTGATAGGTACGCTCTAATTTTTTTGGCCATCCATGCATCTTTGGTTCTATCTTCTTTATAATATTTCTTTAGAGGAAACATTTATTCTAGGCCAGGGATGTTCCTTTGGGTTTTCACCAGTGAGATGTGTATTGTCGAGGTGCTGGCTAAGGGAAAAAGGTACAAAACGTGAGATTTGTCTCTCCCTCGCAAATCACTTTCTGCTCGGTTCGTACACAATCTGATGTTATGAGTTTTTAGTGCATTGATTTATGGTTGTGCATTGATTTATTTTGATAGTGAAACTCACCAATTATGTCAAGGCGGGAAGCTTGGCTGATTCCAACTCCAATTAGAGGATTCCACATCTATGGTTTTATTTTCCGTGCCAACAGCTTGATTGATGATTCCTAATGCATCTCAAGTATTGGTCTCTTCTCCATAAATGTATATACTTTACCATGCTAATTTTATGTTAACCGTTGCATAATATTTCTCCACTGGAGATATATGATATAACCATTTTTGTTGCTTATACATAAAAAAGGTTGCATATGCGATGTATTGTTGTTTGTAGCTTTTTGCCCATGTGTAATTTTTTTAAGCCATATTCTTGAAACTTAATTTGGCTTATTGGTTAATTGTTTGCTCACAAAGTAGAATACACCAAAACAACAGGCAAACCCTAAAGTACCTTGGCACGAATTAATTTCTCCTTTAGAGATACAAGATCCAATTGGTTTGGATGTCTGTTTGCCAAGTTATATGGTGTGTTTTCAGTTCTATCAATTATGCAAGACAGTCAAACTAACATGATACTACAAGTGACTATAGATTTTGTATAGTTACAAACATCATCGATTTACCTGGAAGTATCACCATTAACAAAACTGCTTGACGAAGGTAACATTTCTTCGCATATAGTGTTGGCAAATGTGTCGGAGAGATTGATTACAGATGCCTCCCGCAACCTGACATCAGACCATACCTGCCAATACAGGTAATGTTTAGGTAAGTTTAAGCCTGATTTATTTTTTAACAACCAAAGCTCAGTATGCTACACACATTAATGATGAATTCATGTTGTGAGTTACACAATACAAAATCTAAAATGACATGGTTTTACAAAGTTGGGTGGGTCAAAAGAATTAAACTGTTTCAAAGTACACGTCATCTCTATCATGGGCTAAAAGCTCTATATGTTTCCCTCGATGATTTTTTGAAAGAAAATACAGTATGCCTTTATTTACCATTGATTGATGGAGTTCACCTGTGTTTCCACTGGTTTGGTAAATGAATTCTTAAGCGGCCTTTTATGATTGCCCACTATATGATTTAACTGGGGTTGAAGGATTCCTCTTTTTAGTGCACGTTTGGAATATGCAGTAAGGTGAATGGTGCCAGATATAACTCAATGCAGACAAGATGTGATTCCCCACTGTCTAGTCACTAAAACAATGAGGTGGTTTTGGAAACTATGAAATCAGCTTTATCGTAATTTCTTATAGAGGTATATTTAATTTGGAGCGTAGATGATGTCTATATCCAATATCTATATCTACAAGTAGTGTTTTTTGTGTATTATGATCCCCCTCAGAACAAAAATGGTACTCCCTCCGTTCCTAAAGATAAGTCTTTTTAGAGATTTCAATGCAGACTATATACAGAGCAAAATGAGTGAATCTACACTAAAATATGTCTATATACATCAATATGTAGTCCTTACTGAAATCTACTAATTGTATTTTCTTGATAGCTTTCAGAGAAGAACAAGTACCGTTAGTCATTCTCTGACATGTATAATGCAATTCTGGAGATGTGAATGGATGTATTCATTTAGTAGAGTATTAGTAGATGATGATTTATTTTTATTCGCTATCAACTGGTGTATATCCTGATATGTTTAGTCTGTTCCAAAATTAATTTGTAAAGTAGCCTGAACAATTGTACAGTCTCTTGGTGTATTAGTACTTTGTTTTTGGGGCAGCCAGAAGAAATCAGTTTGTCATGACATGTGAAAATGAGTTTGTTTACCTTCACTGTTGCTTTTATTAACTAACAAAGATGTTTGTGAAATACAGTAGTTAGTTAGGCATCACAGTCAAGCTTGGCAAAGGGACTTCTCGTGAGGCCTACAAGGCTGGAAGCACTCTATGTAAAGTGGTATCCTCTCATGGATACTCATTTGTCAACTAATACATGACCATACTAGAGAAGCACATGTCTCAGCACACACAAGGACCCTAACTGGTTCTAAATGTTTATGTGGACAATTTTTAAATACCTGGATGATTATTATTT
Organism: Triticum aestivum; assembly: GCF_018294505.1. Classification (NCBI taxonomy): domain Eukaryota; kingdom Viridiplantae; phylum Streptophyta; class Magnoliopsida; order Poales; family Poaceae; genus Triticum; species Triticum aestivum. Next base: position 56,464,174 of record NC_057804.1, read on the forward strand.
AATTTAAATACCTGGTTAAGTATTCCGCATAAACAAAGTCATTGTCATTTTAACACAAGAAGCAAGCAGTGTCACATAGCACAAATAGCTATTGTTTATGTTGAGTAAAAAAATTCATTCATTAGTTATGGGGCATCAAGAAGAGCAAACATGCCTGTTCCATATAACCATCTGGAAAGTAGTAAATCCTTTCACCTTGGCAAGGCACTATGATCAAAAGCCTAGATCAAGCATGCCATAGCTCCTTGTATAATGCGTCGCTAGAACTCCCTGCACAAATAATTCATTATGTGAACGAGGCATACAATTCAAAGGGGCCTTTCACCTTAATTTATATCAATAAATTTTAACAGTTGATCCTGACTTAATTTAATCAGTATTACTATCTAAACTGGTACTGCATGCAGGGATCAGGGATGCACCACTGGCCTGACTGTGGTAGCACCAATTTACAATGGCCTCGCGTCCACCACTCCCAGCACTAGCAGCACAAAGCAGCAAACGCGACTCTGACTATGCGTGACCAAGGTCCTCAACGTGGCAACGGCGGCAGCGGCGATGTTGTGACCCAGACAAGCACAACATCATCGACGCGCGAGGCCGCCATAGTATTGCATCCCTCACCACACAGCAGCCCTGTCGTCGGTGGCTCCATCGGCACTTCATTGCAGCGCTGCCATCCCCCACTTGTCACTCCGTTGGCAGCAATGCTCCGTTCATTGCATCACTGGTGGCGAGCGGCGCCGTCCTCGACTTGCCGCGCCGCCTGCAGCAGCACCTGCTCCATTGCAATGCCGCTGGCAGCAACACTCACTTCATTGCAGCACCGGTGGTGAGCGTCGCCGTCCTCGACTTGCCACGCCGCCGGCAGTAGCGCTCGCTCTTCATTGCAGCCCCAATGGAGCTCCATTGCAGCTCCGAGCACCGTGGTGCCGGGCTCCATTGCATCCCCGGCAGAGCTCCATTGCAGCTCCGGGCGCCATGGTGTCAGGCTCCATTGCAGCCCCGGGCGCCGTGGTGTCAGGCTCCATTGCAGCCCCGACCGATGATGCCCACAGTATCCCGTCGTCAGCCGGCGTCCATACTCTCATCTCCGTCGTCCCGGACTTGCGGCAGAGGCACTAAGCTTTGCAGCAGCATAATCCGGCCATGGGCCGCTCCCTCTACCTCACTTTCTCTTACTTTTTGGTGGACGCACCAAGCAAACCACCTACTGGGTATCCGCGTATATCAAAAATTAGCAGGAGCACTTAAAACCGTATAAGAAATTAGCTGATTGGAACCACCTTAAGTTTCTCCCTTTTGATGCTACGGTATATGTTGATGTTGCTTGCACTAATGCATGCATTGGAAAGACTATTGCACAAGATACTTCCGATGCTCCTCAGGAATATGGCTTCTACTGGTGCTGGAAATGGAGGACGCGCATGGGGGCCATCGATTTGGCTGCATCGCTTGACGAAGGCAGCAGATCAGGGAGGTAGGAGGGGCTTGGGGGAGGCAAAAGATCATGGAGGGAGGAACAGAGGAAGGGAGGAGGGGCTTGGGGGAATATGTGGCTGTGTGTCTCTCGGCTGGAGATAAGTGAAAGGGAGGGCGGTGCGAGGACCCCACGGAGGCACGTGGCACACAAACAAGGCGGTTGGTGGAGAATAACCATCCAGTGAATTGTATGTAAGAGTTTTCCATTTACAATATAACCATAATATTTTTTTCTCAAAATATAGGAGCTGCATGGACCACACCACCTTGTTCCATTTCATCAAAGAAACAAGAGTTTTACAGCGGGTAAGAGGTCAGTGCGCGTAACAATAAGAAGTTGAAGATAAAACACATTATGATCATTCAACACTGAATTTGAGAATTTGAGGTGGACTAAATTGAGCATTAGTTTCCCAATTGGACAGGTTGGAATTCGCAAACATCCAAAAGAAAAGGAAAATACAATGTATCAGCCAAACTATCAAAACTAGAAATTCTCTCTGTCCTTTTGCTTCCATCAAAGCACAACAAAAACAAAAACGCCAAACCATCAAACCTAGACAACAATATTACTAAAAGTTACTTTGTACTCCCTCCATTCCCAAATATTTGTCTTTCTAGGCATTTTAAATGGACACATCATACGAATGTATGTAGACTCACTCATTTTGCTCCGTATGTAGTCACTTGTTGAAATCTCTAGAAAGATAAATATTTGGGAATGAAGGGAGTACTAGAAAACAATGCAGCGTCTCCTTGAATTATATCCAAGTCCACGTCTCTACCTCCTTAGCCTCCACCTAGGAACTAATTACTCTCCAGGGAAGCTCAATTCAGGCAGAACAAGCTGAGGAAACGCACGACAACCTCTAACAGCAAGCGAAGCAAAGGAACCAAACCTGAGGCAAGCAAGGCATCGGAATTCGCCATCTTCGCCATCCAGTCCAAAGAATACCCGGCCAAAACTGAGGAGTGTGGGCCGATATGCTCACCCCATGCGCCCCTCCATGGATCTTGCCCCACTCCGCGGCCATGGCAACGGCCAACGCGGGGCACTACAATGGTGAGCATGAGGCCATGGAGGGGATCAAGCAACGGGTTGCCACAGTGCGCGGCGAGGCAATAGCAATTGTGGGCGTTAAAATTATGCACTTTAAAAGAGCAGTAAAATGGCATTTAAAATAAATATAACCTAATAGTTTTTATGATCTGTTATACTTCTCCGACGCCAATGTTCTGTCTTTGAACTGAAAAAACATATATCAGGCCCATCAATAATGCTCAACTTAACTAACTTGCTTACTATATTCTTCCTACCATAGGTTTAAAGCTTAATTGTACTTTTCTCTTGATGAAAGCTTAGTCTTCTAACAATAAATAGTATTCAACCTTCTTACATGTGCTGCTTCATTTCAATGTTACCAAAACAAAACTAAATTCAGGACCACCCCTGCTATCCAATATTGCGGAGAGCTTGAAAGGTACTGTCACTAGGGCAATGAAGTGAAGCTCTATCAGCATCATGTGAACAAGTTGTTGCTAGGGCAATAACGTTTACCACCCTTCTTTTGCTTCTTGCCATTATTTACTGATAACTGCTCTCACTATCTATATTTAAACCTTCTTGGTGTAAGAGTGACAAGACACTCTCCAATCCATTCAATTAATTCCTTTTTTCTCACCAGTATTTTCAGGTCAACTACACTGAAAGCAAACTAAAAGATTGCATTGACCCAGATTATGATACACTCAAGGTCATGCTTACGAATAGTGATCTACACGCCAATTGTCGCATCATTGCTAGGAACCAACAAGAGAGACACCGTAGCAACCAACTAGTCTGAGTTCTGCCACCTTGCAAAAATTCATGAAGGAGACATCTATGCCTTTCGTTTCAAGGTCACTACAAAGCAGTGCCTGGTTCTCATCGTGCATTGCCTTTAGATGAACCATCGACAACAACGAAAGTCTTATCTAAATATTATCTAGCATTATAAGGACTACTAATCAAGCTCTGTATAGGATGAAACCTTCCTCTATTTTCCGACGATGCTATCTGTTGCTTTTGAACAGCTACCACCTATGCTTTTACCTATATAACCTCTACTGTTGTTCATCATCGATCTATTAATATGCATACTGCCATCCTTATCTATAATTATTTATTTTTACTACTTTCTATGTTTCAAACATCGAGTAGTCACCAGCAACAACAAATATGCTAAGCAAGGAAGAAGCATGCCCTACCTGGCAGCATCCACCTTCTACTCAAGGGATATAGCACTATCATTTAGCATAGACTACTCCAAGAGAAACAATAATAATGAATAGAGATAGTAACCAGCAGTAAGTACTCATTATTTTGATATGTGTCTGAGTTTTCCTATCACCACTCTTACAATACTTGCCTTGCTGCCGGCCTTTGCGCCATTGGCGCAACGGGTCATCTAGTGTGAACAGAAGATGTTGGTCATGCATCTGTATGAGCTAGTTGTAATAATATTTTCCATGGAATTGATGATTCATGTTCATCTTCGGTATGGTTGTTTTCTAAAGTATATATGGAAATCTAGGCTTACAAATTAATATAACTTCAGATGCTTTGTTTTGGGAAGGTGCTAGAAATCAGTGGTTGTGCTTAAGCTTGTTCTTTCTTACCTTTTCAGGCATAGAAATCATTTTCTCTTATTTCATTATTCTTGTTGTTGCATATATGTCTTTATGCATCTGAACCATTACAAATTGCAGGAAAGAACGGGTTGGGAGATATGAAGCTATGGTACTAATTCCTTCATGTTGGTTCAGGTATTTCTGAAGTTGTTCACTCTGAAAAAGGTGTGTTCACGGTTTGATTTTGCATCTGCAGCATGTGCAATTTTTTCCTACCGGGGAGCAACCACCTTCTTCTTCCAAATGCTCACTACTTTATTGGAACATGTTTCCTAGAATAGACTTTTTTTAATGTTGTATATCATGGCATACCGTGTGATGGATCATTCGTTGTCTAGCCTTTTGCAACACTCATTGACAAATTTTTGGTCTAGGTGTTCTTGTGGCCTCTTGTTCATGAGTATGTAGATGTTGAGAAATTATAGGAATAAGGAGTGACGCAACAAATAGTTGTTAGCTAGGTTGCTTGCTTAATGAAGCTCACATGTGGACCATTTATTGCTTTGCGTTATTGGAGTTAGGTTGTAGTATTCATACAGAGAAATACAAGTGTTAAGTTGCAATATGGTGCTTAGGCTGAAAAATGATATTTGAAATTGCAGGTTATATGATGATGATGGTGTAATACCATAATTTTTACAAATTAAAGGGTTACTTCATTAAGGTGAGTCAAGTAGGTTTGGTCCCCAAGAGATACCACAAAACAACATGTAGCTTGAGATGCGGATAGAGGATAAGAATCATAGAGTGGAGTTGGAGAAGCAAATGCAAAATACATTGACAAAAAGTTTTCTTAGCAGGGAAATCGGTAACACCGATCCATTTTCATCAGTGACACCGAATTGGTAGTGTCTTGGATGATGCATCTCGGTCAGACCGAGTTTGTCCGTGTCGGTTGTACCGATGAACTGTCTGCATGATGTACTTGTAGTTTGGTCTAGCCGATAGGCATGAATCGGTGAAGCCGAGTTCAATGGTGAGGAAATATTTTGTCAACTCAGCTCACTTGGCAAAGAAAATTCCACAAAGATTTGCAAGGAATTAAATGAAGGATTTGCAATGAATTAAAATGCAGAAAATACTGAAGCAATCAAAAGAAAGAGATCTAGATGAAGTTTTTTTTGAATAAAGGAAACACAAAGACAAGAACGCAAAGACAAAGAGCAAAGGAACACTAGAGAACTTCATCTAGAAGGTGTCGGCGATGAAGTCACCTATGTTAGAGTACATTGACTTAGGAGTCAAGTGAGATCACTTGATCATAGGTCATACTCATCGTCTAAACTCAAAATGAGGTTTCCATTTTTCGTTTAAGCACTTTGATGTATTCACATCTTGTGGAGTTGCTTAGACTCATGTCTTGGAGAAAAGCTTCTCTAAGATGGAATAACATACCTTAGATTGTGGTGTTGATGTTGATCATGTAGGTGAACCTTTTGTTGGATCCTCAAGGTTGATGTAGTTCATCAAGAAATTGGAGCACCACTTGAAATTGAAGTTCATCTTCCTACATGGGTTAGTTTTGCAAGGAAGAGCACTTGTGTATCCAAGGTGACTATCATGAAACTTGATATAATGAAATAGTCAAAAGGATATGTTGAGTGAGTTCATTCTCCCTTCTTGTAATAAACAACCATATCATAGGAACTTGGTGATGTAGAGACCGCTCAATATGTGAGTGATTTGCAATCTCGCAGATTTAGGCTCATCCAAGTACCTATAAGGGATAGATAACGTGCAAGGGTACAAATATATATCCATGATATATGATAGTCATCATAAGAGAGATATCAAGGATTAGTCATAAGGCTCATGCCTTGCATGTATTCAAATGGAGTTCCTACTCCAAGTTTGAGGCATCAATGATGTTCAATTCACCTCTCAAATGGCAAAATACTTTCTCATCAAGCGGTTTGGTAAATATATCCGCCAATTGCTTATCGGTACGAACATGCTTAAGATCGATGTCTCCTTTAGCAACATGATCACGAATGAAATGATGACGAACTTCAATATGCTTAGTTCGAGAATGTTGCACGGGATTGTGAGCAATCTTAATTGCACTCTCATTATCACAAAGCAATGGAACATGTTTCACATGTATCCCGTAATCCTTAACGGTTTGGGTCATCCAAAGTAATTGAGCACAACATGATCCGGCGGCAATGTATTCCGCTTCCGCGGTGGATAAGGATAACGAGTTTTGTTTCTTGGAGGACCAAGATACAAGAGATCTACCAAGAAATTGACAAGTACCCGAAGTAGACTTTCTATCAACCTTGTCACCGACATAATCCGAATCGGAGTAGCCAACAAGATCAAAAGAAGACCTCTTAGGATACCAAATGCCAAAGTTTGGTGTATGAATTAGGTATCTCACTATCCTTTTCACAACCTTAAGATGACATTCTTTGGGGGCCGCTTGATATCGTGCACACATGCACACACTTGACATAATATCGAGACGGAAGGCACATAGATATAACAATGAACCAATCATAGAGCGGTAAACCTTTTGGTCAACCGGTTTGCCATCCTTAGTCAAGTCAAGATGTCCACTAGTAGGCGTGGGTTTTTTCATACCTTTGCTTTCTTGCATATTGAACTTCTTGAACAGGTCCTTGGTATACTTTGTTTGAGAAACAAAGGTACCTTCCTTAGTTTTCTTGATTTGCAAACCGAGAAAGAATTTGAGTTGACTCATCATAGACACCTCAAACTTCTTCAACATTAGCCTTCCAAACTTTTCACTAAAATGAAGGTTAGTCGAGCCAAATATGATATCATCAACATAAATTTGGCACACAAATAATTCACCATTAACTCTTTTAGTAAAAAGTGTGGAATCAATCTTCCCAATCTCAAAGCCTTTTTCAATAAGGAACTTTGTCAAACATTTATACCATGCTCTAGGAGCTTGTTTAAGACCATAAAGAGCTTTGTGAAGTTTGTAAACATGATTATGTTTCTTAGGGTTAACAAAGCCGGGAGGTTGTTTAACATAGACTTCCTGCTCAATTTCACCATTTAGAAAAGCACTTTTAATATCCATTTCGTACAGGGTAATATCATGATGATTGGCATAGGCAAGTAAGATTCGTATGGACTCAAGTCTAGCAACGGGGGCGTATGTCTCACCGTAGTCCATACCTTTGACTTGAGTGTAGCCTTGAGCAACGAGACATGCTTTGTTGCGTACAACTTGTCCGTCTTCATCTTGCTAGTTCCGAAACACCCACTTGGTACCAATGATGTTGTGGTTGTTATTGTCGGGATTCTCAACCAAAGTCCAAACTTGGTTTCTTTCAAAGTTGTGTAGCTCTTCATGCATATCATTTATCCAATCTGAATCTTCTAGAGCTTCTTCAACCTTCATAGATGCTAGAGATGAATGAATAATATTCACAAAAAATAGCTAAGCGTGTTTTAGAGTGTCTGATCCTCCCGGTTTGAATATCATCAAAGATTTGTTCAACGGGGTGATCTCTTGAGATTCTTGCTCTAACTTGCGAGAGCTTTTGTTTGGGTCAGGGTGGAACGTCCTCATCACCATCTTCTTCTCCTCCTTCATTGTTGTTGGCGTTGTCGTTTGCTTGTGGAGGTGGAGAAGGAGGTCGAGGTGGATCATCTTGTTGCACTTCCTCATTTCCTTCGTCTTGACGAGCTCCGCTTGTGGAGGCATCCAAATCAACTTGTGGTTCACCTTGATGTGAAGTTGAGGCTTCCACTTGGATAGATGAAGTACTCTCCTTCACGTCCGTTGGGCAAATCTTCCCAATAGAAAAGTCTTGAATTGTAATTGCTTCCAAGGGATCTTTGTCACCTACATCAATTGGCAATTGCTCTAGTTGCGAGCCATTAGATTCATCAAACTTTACATCTACCGTCTCTTCAACCTTTCGGGTGAAATTGTTGTAGACACAGTAAGTGTGGGAGTTTGAGCCATAACCGAGTAGGAAATCATCATGAGATTTAGGAGCAAATTTCGAACGATGATGTTTATCAAGAATGTAGCACTTTGAGCTGAATACTCAAAAGTATCCAACTTGGGGTTTGTTACCGATGAGATGCTCGTATGTTGTCTTGCCGAGAAGCTTATGAAGGTACAGTCGATTCGTAGCATGACAAGCTATCTCAACCACTTCCACCCAAAAGTGTCTTGACGTCTTGTAATCATCAAGCATTGTTTTTGCCATCTCAATAAGTGTCCGGTTCTTCCTCTGAACAAGTCCATTTTGTTGAGGTGTGTATGTAGCTGAGAACTCATGTGAAATCCCTTCTTCACCAAGAAAGGTGTCCACATTGGCGTTCTTGAACTCCGTTTTGTTATCTCTCCGAACCTTCTTGATCTTCACTTCAAATTGATTTTGGGCCTTCCTAGCGAAGTTCTTGAAGATCTTTTGGACCTGCGATTTATCATCAAGAAAGAACACCCACGTAAATCTGGAAAAATCAGCAACAATGACTAAACCAAACGAGTTACCACCGAGACTCTTGTAGGCATTGGGACCAAAAAGATCCATGTGAAGTAGCTCAAGCGGTCTTCTCATGGTCATGATGTTTTTCACGGGATGACTTCCTCCAACTTGTTTTCCTGCCTGACAAGCGCTGCAAAGTCTATCCTTGTCAAATAAAACATCTTTAACACCAAGGATATGATCAACTTTAATAAGCTTATCAAGATTTCGCATGCCCACGTGACCAAACCTTCTATGCCATAACCAACCTTTAGATGATTTAGTAATTAATCAAGTTCTAGGTTGAGCTCTCTTAGTGAAATCAACAATGTATAGATCACCTCTACGAATGCTGGTAAAGAACATTTTATGATTATCCCTCTGAAACACTTGGCAATCTACTTCAATAAATAGAACATTGAAACCAAAGTCGGCTAGTCTAGATACAGAAAGCAAATTATAACCAAGGGTTTCAAGGAGCATAACATTTTGGATAGAGATGTCATGTGAGATGGCCACATTACCAAGGCCAACTACTTTACCCTTTGAGTTATCACCAAAAGTGACATACTTTCAGGGACCGTCATTTTCAGCAAGCTCATGGAACATATATTTATCTCCGGTCATGTGATCGGTGCATCCACTATCAAGAACCCATTCCTTTCCTCCTGCCATGTATCCACGAAGGTTAGCCATGAGACCAAAATGTCTCATAGAATCATCAAAGTCACTATCATCATCCTCATCATAGTATCCATGTTGTTCATTCTCATGTGAATGGTCATCACCTAGAGAAGGTGATTCATTGGATGTATGATTATAACAATGTGCATCTTTATAGATTCTAATGACTTGAGAGATGATGTTGCTAATGACTTCAATGTCTCCTTTGGCACGCATGAGGTCACGAAGCTCAAATAGGCAATCATCAAACTTAGGATCACAAGTATTCATCTTCTTCAAGGAAATTGACTTATGAAGAATCTCATCTAGAGTTTTCAAGGAATAATTTGGAAATCGTTCCTCAAGATATCTCCATATAGTATAAGCACAATCGAAAGTAGGCAAGCATGTGAGCAAGTTTCTAGGTAATCCTCTTACGATGAGATTGATGGTTCTAAAATGTAAGGTCATGTCAAGATACTCATTGGGGGTAGGATGCAATGGATCAATAGGGGGCACACAAGGGCTAGTAATGTACTTGTTCAAGTGATATTCATTGAAAATCTCAAGCATCTCATTTTTCCAATCATTGTAGAACTCTCCGTCAAGTATAGGTACTCTACATCTGATACTCCCAATTGTAGACACATCCATCTTCCTCCAATGGTGATTAAACCAAAGCAATGGATACCAAAGCTTCGATACCAATTGAAAGGATCGAGAAGAGGGGTCTGGAGGGGGGTGATTAGACGCCTCACAAGTAAAAGTGGCAATTTTAATGTTCTTTAAGTTGAGGTGGAGTTTTAGCACAAGTTTAAGCATTCACAATACATTTCAAGCAAGCATGGCAAGAGCATATGAGCAGCGGAAAGTAAAGCATACAAGTTGCAAGAAAGTAAAGGGATGGGATTGGAGTTTGCAAATGCAATTGAAGACACAGAGATTTTTGGTGTGGTTCTGATAGGTGGTGCTATCGTACATCCACGTTGATGGAGACTTCAACCCACGAAGGGTAACGGTTGCACGAGTCCACAGAGGATGTCGCGGGGTATCCGTGGCCACCTATGGGACTGGGTGGCCCCTTGCTGGTTCGGCGGGGGGGGGGGGGGGGCGTCGTGTTGCACAAAGAGCAGATCAGCGCACGGCAGCACGATAGAGAGCACACAAGGAATTTACCCAGGTTCGGGCCACCGCGAGGCATAAGACCCTACTCCTGCTTTGGTGGATTGATGGTGGAATGAATGTGGTGGTGTGTAGTACACTTGCCCGGCAAGGTCTGCCTTGGGGCTGCAGCGACTACGCGCGTATGGTGGCTTGGGTTCATCAACCTTCTAACCCTCTAACCCCTTCTACGAGTGCCATGTGCCTCCTTTTATAGACTAAGGGGTCACCACAGTGGCAAAGTGGTCATTGTCCCCCGATATGATAGCAAATAGTGCTATCATACCTAACTCCGTGGGCTGACAGGGTGCATTAAATGCACCGCTTAGTGTCACGTCACTGGTCGCCCGGCAAGGCCTGTCGGGCTATCTTGCCAGCTTCGCGCATGTTTTCTTGACACGTCATAGGACGGGTGTCACTTGTGGGTTTCTTCGGTAGGAAATGTTATGCGGAGCATCCCACGTTCATCCCCGTGTACACTCCGACTACTCTCCAAACCCCAAGAGGACATATGACGAGACCTCGAACATACGCCATTGGACACAAGGTGAACTCGCTCCTCTCCGAACCTTCACTTTCTACATGTGAGACCTGGCTACTACCTCCAACGTGTGTGCTATGCATGATCAGGTACTTAGATGAAAGCCACGGAGCCACCACATCCAACGTACGAGCTAGTGAGGATACCAAGTGCGAGGGACAAGAAGAAGAGTTGCCACGGAAGCTACAGGCTCTGGACAATCGGCCCATCCAGGACGTCCAATCCCTGGAGGTCACAATAGCCCAAGGAAACCAGGCCAGCAAATGCTACAGCGGCCGGACGTCCGACCAGGACCGGACGTCCGACAACTCCTAGGCGCCGGACAACTGAGCCTCTCCGGACGGCCGACACTTCCCCAACAGAATCGAATGTATGGAAGGCCGAAGATCTATGGATGTCCGGACAGTCCCGAGTCTCCGGACGTCCACGCCCACCGGACGTCTGATCCCTGGTTGCATCCAGTTGCGGGTGGAGGCCCATGTACCCCTTCACTTCGCCCCTCTTTTGCACTACGACTATAAATAGACCTTCCCCCTCCTAGCTAGAGATAACATTGGTAGCTCATTTGAGATAGAGCTTTGCTCATCCATACGGATCTCCTCCTCGTGAGAGACCACGGCCTCTTCGGAGAAGATCCACCTGGATTCAAGACCCCTTTACGGGAAGATCCCCCGTGGATTCAAGACCTCCTCTCGGAGATGAACTACCGCCACTTGTATCGTCCTTTGTTGGATTTGGACCGTGTATCTCTTTGTGTTTCTTGGATCTAGCACATGTGTGACTTTATTCTTGTTGGTTGAGTGTTCTCTCGTATTTTCCCCGCTTTCCCCTCCTCGTGTTCTTCGTGTTTGTGGTAGGATTCCTCTCCAAACATGAAAGATCGTCCTCTAGGGTTCCACCCTACATCATCTTGATATCATGAGCCACATTGATCACGTTTTTGGAGCCCCTACCCCTCTTTTTCTAGCTTGATTTTGTTGTGTTCTTCCCCAATTTCGAAAATCCCCACCAAAAATAGCCCCAATTTTTTTTGTGATTTGTTGGTTTGATGATGTTTTGTTGATTTTGATCAATGGATTTTCTTGCTTTCGAGTGGATCTAGCATCCCCCCAAGTTTCCCCATCTTTAGTCCACGAAATATTATCAATTTTGACCCCGAAATCTCCTTTTTCCGCTCAAAATCGCGCCCCGGATCTCAGATCTCACGTTGACCCCGACCCACCAGACGACCAGCGTTTTACGGACGTCCGGACCCCCCACGAAGCACCGGACATCCATCATCCACCGAACGACCGGAATCAGCCAACAGAACCAAATTTATGGATTTCCGAGCTTTCAGGACGTCCGACGACTGGACATCCGTCCATTTACGGACGTCCGTAACCTGTAGTTTCAGACTTTGGTTGATTCTTGTTTCGGCCATAACTAATTCATCCGAACTCCGATTTTGACGTTCCGTAGCTCGTTTTGAAGCTATTGACACCCCCCCATCCCAAAAAATACCACCAACACAATTTGACTCAATCAAATTTTGTGAACTTTGGCATCTTTGCCTAGGCCCTCCACCATATCATTCACATTGCCACCATCGACTTCCACAACCTAATCCATTTTGATCCCCATAGCATTAGTGGTTGCTTGAGTTGTGGCTTGTGACTCCTAAGGTGTTTCGGCTACTTAGGGATGGCAACTTCAACTCCGACACGTGTATAGCCCATCATTCCACTTCCGCATTGCCGAGTGCAAACCACCACCGTTTTCCGCTACCACCATTTGACATTTGCCTTTGGAGATTTTGAGTTTGCGGTTTTTCCGTTTCCTAAGGTGTTTTGGCTAAATAGGAACGAGTCGACATTGGCAACACCGCCTCTCATCATCGGCAAGGACGGTAACCTCGACGACACCATTGTATATTCCACTTGCCATTGCATTGATAACCTCTAGCCCATTTTGCGTCACTTGCCTATCGAGACTAGCCATTTGAGTATTGGCGGCAACGTTACTTGTGCACATTAGTGATCTATACTTCCCATAGCATACATACCATATCATCGTGGTGCATATCTTGGTATCATATCTTGTGTCACAAGTTTGTTCCCGCATATACACTATTGCTATCTTGGTTTGTGCATTGTGCAAAAGTGGCCACACAAAAAAAGAGGAATAAAGCTTTTAAGCAAAAGAAAGAGAGCAAAGAAGCTTGTAAGCATCATACCACACTGCATATAAGATTGTCATATCCGATCATCTTGGACCATCTAGAGAGAAACACCGGGAACCATACATACATTTTGTATCTTATAGGTTGTGCACAAGTGTCGTATCCGGCTATAGAGCAATCATGCTAGCATCTCTCTTGAGTTGTGCAACATGAGCGTTTTCCGTGGATTCCATATTTTGTGCTCATTCCTTGGTTGCACGACCCCATTTATCTATCTGTGTGTGTGTTTCCGTGTGCCGCATATTGCTATTGGTCTACTTGTTTCGCTTGCAATTTTGTTAATCTCTTTCAACATTATTGACTCTTGCTAACATTTTGCATCAAATGTTTTTTGCCACTATCCTCACCGAGCTCCACCATAAGCCTTAGTTGCGTAGGTGTGAGAACCGACAAGAATTGGTACCAATTGTGCTATTTCCTTGTTACACATTTGAGTGATCATTGATCCATCTTCAACATCGGTCAAGGTACATTTGGTCTAGTTCTTCTCTTTCTCCCACTCATATTTGCTCGAGTCTTGTGATGGATAGGAAAGGCATTTCATCTCCGGTCATCGACAACAACAACGGTGTGAACAACTACATCACCAAAGCGTCCATCTTTGATCTACAACGACAAATGCAAGGCGCACAATCTAGATTGCGAGAGCGCATCGAGAACATCTCCACCGACATTCATCACTCCGAAGCAAGGAAAAGGGACTACATCGACAAGAAGCTTTCCGCATATAAAGAGGAGCAAGATGCAAGGATGGAGGAAATTCAGGCCTTAATAAAGTCTACTTCCCCTTTGTCATCTTCAAGGCGGCGGCGACCAAGTCGATCATCTTCGAAGCACCCAAATGGTGCAAATGCAGGTCGTCCACGTCCACATCCACATGGCGATCATCATCAACATCGTCATGAAGGGCAAGTCACCTCCAAGCAACATGTGCACGACGACGATGAACGACATCTAGTACGAGCTCAAGCACAACAACGACATCATCATTATGAAGATGCTCCACAAGCGCAAATGTACAAGTCCCAACAAGTCCTACTTCATGCAAAGTCCAAGCTTCATGAGCAAAAGATAAGATCACGAGACGAGCACTACCAAGACGGAGCTATGGTTACCACCACCACTTCGGCATGTTCGCCAAATGCTATCAAGGCATCTACGCCTTTGGACGTACGGCATCTTCGCCTACTTCCCACGAGTACGCCTACAATGACTTCATCAAGTCCATGGCGACCACCTACAAGTGAGGGCGAGTCTTCCATCTTTGGAAGCCCCTCAAGGAAGATGGCCGAGCATGGGAAATTCCCTTCGGTAATGGAGACGAACTACGAGGTGCTACATCATATGGGCCTCCTGTTGGGAACGTAGCAGAAATTCAAAATTTTCCTACGAGTCACCAAGATCTATCTATGGAGATACTAGAAATGAGAGAGAGTAGAGTGCATCTACATACCCTTGTAGATCGCTAAGCGGAAGCGTTCAAGTGAACGGGGTTGATGGAGTCGTACTCGTCGTGATCCAAATCACCGATGATCCTAGCGCCGAACGGACTGCACCTCCGCGTTCAACACACATACGGTTGGGAGAGACATCTCCTCCTTATTGATCCAGCAAGGGGAGGAGAGGTTGATGGAGATCCAGCAGCACGACGGCGTGGTGGTGGAAGTAGCGGGATCCCGGCAGGGCTTCGCCAAGCGCAACGGGGAGGAAGATGTGTCACGGGAGGGAGGGAGGCGCCAGGGACTCGGGTGCGGCTGCCCTCCCTCCCCTCCACTATATATAGGGGCCTAGGGGGCGCCGACCCCCTTGTAGATCCCATCCAGGGAGGGGGCGGCAGTCCTAGGGGTGGCTTGGCCTCCAACCCAAGTGGAGGCGCCCCCACCCCTTAGGGTTTCTAACCCTAGGCGCATGTGAGGCCCAAGGGGGGCGCACCAGTCCACCAGGGGCTGGTTCCTACGCCCCCTCAGCCCATGGGGCCCTTCGGGATAGGTGGCCCCACCCGGTGGACCCCCAGGACCCTTCCGGTGGTCCCGGTACAATACCGATGACCCCCGAAACTTTCCCGGTGGCCGAAACTGGACTTCCTATATATAAATCTTTACCTCCGGACCACTCCGGAACTCCTCTGATGTCCGGGATCTCATCCAGGACTCCGAACAACATTCGGGTTACCGCATACTATTATCTCTACAACCCTAGTGTCACCGAACCTTAAGTGTGTAGACCCTACGGGTTCGGGAACCATGCAGACATGACCGAGATAACTCTCCGGCCAATAACCAACAGCGGGATCTGGATACCCATGTTGGCTCCCACATGTTCCACGATGATCTCATCGGATGAACCACGATGTCAAGGACTCAATCAATCCCGTATACAATTCCCATTGTCTAGCGGTATTGTACTTGCCCGAGATTCGATCGTTGGTATGCCGATACCTTGTTCAATCTCGTTACCGGCAAGTCTCTTTACTCGTTCTGTAACACATCATCCCGTGATCAACCCCTTGGTCACATTGTGCACATTATGATGATGTCCTACCGAGTGGGCCCAGAGATACCTCTCCATTACACAGAGTGACAAATCCCAGTCTCGATTTGTGCCAACCCAACAGACACTTTCAGAGATACCCGTAGTGCACATTTATAGCCACCTAGTTACGTTGTGACGTTTGGTACACGCAAAGCATTCCTACGGTATCCAGGAGTTGCACAATCTCATGGTCTAAGGAAATGATACTTGACATTAGAAAAGATTTATCATACGAACTACACGATCTTTGTGCTAGGCTTAGGATTGGGTCTTGTCCATCACATCATTCTCCTAATGATGTGATCCCGTTATCAACGACATCCAATGTCCATGGTCAGGAACTGTAACCATCTATTGATCAACGAGCTAGTCAACTAGAGGCTTACTAGGGACATGGTGTTGTCTATGTACCCGCACATGTATCTGAGTTTCCTATCAATACATTTATAGCATGGATAATAAACAATTATCATGAACAAGGAAATATAATAATAATAACTAATTTATTATTGCCTCTAGGGCATATTTCCAACAGTCTCCCACTTGCACTAGAGTCAATAATCTAGTTCACATCACCATGTGATTAACATTGACAGGTCACATCGCCATGTGACCAACATCCAAAGAGTTTACTAGTGTCACTAAACTAGTTCACATCACCATGTGATTAAGACTCAATGAGTTCTGGGGTTTGATAGTGTTTTGCTTGTGAGAGAGGTTTTAGTCAACGGGTCTGCAACATTCAGATCTGTATGTACTTCGCAAATCTCTAGGTCATATTGTAAACACTGCTTCCATGCTCCACTTGGAGCTATTCGAAATGGTCGCTCCACTATACGTATCCGGTTTGCTACTCAGAGTCATTCGGATAGGTGTTAAAGCTTGCATCAACGTAACCCTTTACGCCAAACTCTTTATCACCTCCATAATCGAGAAACATTTCCTTATTCCTCTAAGGATAATTTTGCCCGCTATCTAGTGATCCACTCCTGGATCACCTTTGTACCCTCTTGCCAGACATGTGGCAAGGCACACATCAGGTGCGGTACTCAGCATCGCATACCGTATAGAGCCTATGTCAAAATCATAGGGGACGACCTTCATCCTTCCTCTTTCTTCTGCCGTGGTCGAGCTTTAAGTCTTAACTTCATACCTTACAACTCAGGCAAGAACTCCTTCTTTGACTGATCCATCTTGAACACCTTCAAGATCATGTCAAGGTATGTGCTCATTTGAAAGTACCATTTAGTGTTTTTGATCTATCCTCATAGATCTTGATGCTCAATGTTCAAGCATCTTAATTCAGGTTTTCTATTGAAAAACACTTTTCAAATAACCCTATATGCTTTCCAGAAATTCTACATCATTTCGGATCAACAATATATCATTCACATATACTTATCAGAAATTCTATAGTGCTCCCACTCACTTCTTTGGAAATATAAGTTTCTCATAAACTTTGTATAAACCCAAAATCTTTGATCATCTCATCAGAGCGTACATTCCAACTCCGAGATGCTTACCCCAGTCCTTAGAAGGATTGCTGGAGCTTTGTATACTTGTTAGCGTCTTTCAGGATTTGTCAAAACCTTCTAGTTGTATCACATACAACCTTTCCTCAAGAAAATTGTCGAGGAAACAATGTTTTGACATCCTATCTGCAAGATTTCATAAATAATGCAGTAACTGCTAATCCAATTCCAACAGACTCTTAGCATCGCTACGAGTGAGAAAGCCTCACCGTAGTCAACTCCTTGAACTTGTCGGAAAACATCTTAACGACAAGTCGAGCTTTCTTAATGGTGATACTTACCATCATTGTCTGTCTTCCTTTTAAAATCCATCTGTACCCAACAGCCTTACGACCATCAAGTAGTTCTTCCAAAGTCCACACTTTGGTCTCATTCATGGATCCTCTCTCGGTTTTTATGGCCTCTTAGACTTTTGTTGGAATCCAGGCCCATCATCGCTTCTCCATAGCTCATAGGTTCATTGTTGTCTAGCAACATGACCTCCAAGACAGGATTGCGTACCACTCTGAAGTAGTACGCGTCCTTGTCGACCTACGAGGTTCGGTAGTGACTTGATTCGAAGCATCATGATCACTACCATCAGCTTCCACTTCAATTGGTGTAGGTGCCACATGAACAACTTCCTGTGCCCTGCTACACACTGGTTGAAGTGATGGTTCAATAACCTCATCAAGTCTCCACCATCCTCCCACTGAGTTCTTTCGAGAGAAACTTTTCCTTGAGAAAGGACCTGTTTCTAGAAACAATTACTCTTGCTTCCGGATCTGAGATAGGAGGTATACCCAACCATTTTGGGTATCCTATGAAGATGTATTTATCCATTTTGGGTTCGAGCTTATCACGATGAAACTTTTTCACATAAGCGTCGCAACCCTAAACTTTTAAGAAACGACAGCTTAGGTTTCTCTAAACCATAGTTCATACGGTGTCATCTCAACGGAATTATGTGGTGCCCTATTTAAAGTGAATGCGGTTGTCTTTAATGCCTAACCCATGAACGATAGTGGTAATTCGATAAGAGACATCATGGTACACACCATATCCAACAGGGTGCAACTATGATGTTCGGACGCACCATCACACTATGGTGTTCCAGGCAGTATTAATTGTGAAAAAATTTCCACAATGTCTTAATTGCGTGCCAAAACTCGTAACTCAGATACTCATCTCTATGATCATATCATAGACATTTTATCCTCTTGTCACGATGATCTCCAACTTCACTCTGAAATTACTTGAACCATTCAATAATTTAGACTAGTGTTTCATCAAGTAAATATACTCAACATCTACTCAAATCATCTGTGAAGTAAGAACATAACGATATTCACTGCATGCCTCAGCACTCATTGGACTGCACACATCAAAATGTGTTACTTCCAACAAGTTGCTATCTTGTTCCATCTTACTGAAAATGAGGCTTTTCAGTCATCTTGCCCATGTGGTATGTTTTGCGTATCTCAAGTGATTCAAAATCAAGTGAGTCCAAACGATCCATCTGCATGGAGTTTCTCCATGCGTATATAGCAATAGACATGGTTCGCATGTCCCAAACTTTTCAAAAACGAGTGAGTCCAAAGATCCATCAACATGGAGCTTCTTCATGCGTTTTATACCAATATGACTTACATGGCAGTGCCACATGTAGGTGGTACTATCTTATATCTTTTGGCATGAACATGTGTATCACTATGATCGAGATTCAATAAACCATTCATTTTAGGTGCAAGACCATTCAAATAAACAGAGTAACCATTATTCTCCTTAAATGAATAACCGTATTGCGATAGACATAATCCAATCATGTCTATGCTCAACGCAAACACCAAATCTCGATGGTAGAGGGAGCGTGCGATGCTTGATCACATCAACCTTGGAAACACTTCCAACACATATCGTCAGCTCACCTTTAGCTAGTCTCCGTTTATTCCGTAGCTTTTATTTCGAGTTACAAACACTTAGCAACCGAACCGGTATCTGATACCTTGGTGCTACTAGGAGTACTAGTAAAGTACGCATTAACATAATGTATATCCAATATACTTCTATCGACCTTGCCAGCCTTCTCATCTACCAAGTATCTAGGGTAATTCTGCTCCAGTGGTTGTTCCCTTTATTACAGAAGCACTGAGTCTCAGGTTTGGGTTCAACCTTGGGTTTCTTCACTAGAGCAGCAACTGATTTGCCGTTTCATGAAGTATCCCTTCTTGCCCTTGCCCTTCTCGAAACTAGTGGTTTCACTAACCATCAACAATTGATGCTCCTTCTTGATTTCTACTTTCACGGTGTCAAACATCGCGGATATCTCAAGGATCATCATATCTATCCCTGATATGTTATAGTTCATCACGAAGCTCTAGCAGGTTGGTGGCAATGACTTTGGAGAAACATCACTATCTCATCTGGAAGATCAACTCCCACTCGATTCAAGTGATTGTTGCACTCAGACAATCTGAGCACAAGCTCAACGATTGAGCTTTTCTCCCTTAGTTTGTAGGCTAAGAAAATCGTCGGAGGTCTTATACCTCTTGACGTGGGCACGAGCCTGAAATCCCAATTTCAGCTCTTGGAACATCTCATATGTTCTGCGACATTTCAAAAATGTCTTTGGTGCCTCAATTCTAAACCATTAATCATTACCGAACTATCATGTAGTGATCAAAACGTGTATATCAGATGTTCGCAACATCCACAGACCACGTTCGAGTTCCAGCACACCGAGCGGTGCATTAAGGACATAAGCCTTCTACTATCCGCATAATTGGTACCGTCAACTTTCAAATATATTTTCTCTAGGAACATATCTAAAACAGTAGAACTAAAGCGCGAGCTATGACATAATTTGCAAAGGGCTTTTGACTATGTTCAGGATAATTAAGTTCATCTAATGAACTCCCACTCAGATAGACATCCCTCTAGTCATCTAAGTGATTACATGATCCGAGTTAACTAGGCCATGTCCGATCATCACGTGAGACGGACTAGTCATCATCGGTGAACATCTTCATGTTGATCGTATCTACTATACGACTCATGCTCGACCTTTCGGTCTCTTGTGTTCCGAGGCCATGTTTGTACATGCTAGGCTCATCAAGTCAACCTAAGTGTTTCACGTGTGTAAATCTGGCTTACACCCGTTGTATGTGAACGTTATAATCTATCACACCCGATCATCACGTGGTGCTTCAAAACGACGAACTTTTGCAACGGTGCACAGTTAGGGGGAACACTTTCTTGAAATTTTAATGAGGGATCATCTTATTTACTACCGTTGTTCTAAGCAAATAAGATGCATAAACATGATAAACATCACATGCAATCAAAAAGTGACATGATATGGCCAATATCATTTTGCTCCTTTTGATCTCCATCTTCGGGGCTCCACAATCATCATCGTCACTGGCATGACACCATGATCTCCATCATCATGATCTCCATCATCGTGTCTTCATGAAGTTGTCTCGCCAACTATTACTTCTACTACTATGGCTACCGATTAGCAATAAAGTAAAGTAATTACATGTCGTTGTTCAATGACACGCAGGTCATACAATAAATTAAGACAACTCCTATGGCTCCTGCCGGTTGTCATACTCATCGACATGCAAGTCGTGATTCCTATTACAAGAACATGATCAATCTCATACATCACATATCATTCATCACATTCTTTTGACCATATCACGTCACTTAGCATACCAAAAACAAGTTAGACGTCCTCTAATTGTTGTTTGCATGTTTTACGTGGCTGCTATGGGTTTCTAGCAAGAACGTTTCTTACCTATGCAAAATCCACAATGTGATATGCCAATTGCTATTTACCCTTCATAAGGACCCTTTTCATCGAATCCGATCTGACTAAAGTGGTAGAGACTGGCACCCGCTAGCCACCTCATGCAACAAGTGCATGTCAGTCGGTGGAACCTGTCTCACGTAAGAGTACGGGTTGGTCCGGGACACTTCATCCCACAATGCCGCCGAATCAAGATAAGACTAGTGACGGTAAGCAAATTGAACAAAATTGTCACATCCCTAGCTTCTGGTGCTGCCTGGTGTTTGCATCATGTTTAAATTTTGAAACTTGAACTGAGGGAAATTGGAAGCCTCAAAACCCTAAATAAAAGAAGGGCAAAACCCCTAAAATCTCATTCATTGTTCCAAAATGTTCTTCTTAAATGTTTGATAATTTTTGGCAAGGGTTCTGGTCCCAACCAAAATATTGAACATTTTTAAGGATTTATTTTTGGGACTTTGAATTTAAATCATTAGCTATTTGAATTTGAATTATATTCATATAATTAGAATATAATTTCAAATACCCCTGAAATATTTTATGAGCTTTTGGAAAAGTCCATCTAGCAAAATAAAAATATTCAGAGGAGTTTTTGGCATTGTTTGAATTTGTTTAAATTCAAAACAATGGCAAAAGATATTAAATAAAACAAAACAGAAGAAAAAAATAAAAAGAGCAAAAGCCTACCTGGCGCTCACCTGGTAGCCAAACCGGCCCAGCACTGCAGCTGGCCGGCCCAGCCCGCCACCGCTACCCCCCTGTCGCCTTCCTCCTTTGCCAGGAGGACGGGCACGCGCCCGGCGCGCAAGGCCACGCGCCCCAGCCACCTCCTGCTTCTCCGGCCACCTCCTGCTTCCCCGGCCCCTCCTAGACGACGCCACGGAGCGCCACGCAGCCCCTGGCTCTCTCTCACTCTCTCCCTCGCCCCATCCTCTCCTCTGCTCTCTCTCCCTCTCTGCCCGAGCGGAGCTCGTCGCCACCGACGCCGTTCGCCGCGGCCACAGCCACCCCCTCGCTCCCTCTCCACACCCCTGAGCTCCGTCCCGACCCCATGGAGCTGCACACCGACGCACGCGACCAGAGGAGGCCCCAGTCGACCGGAGCGTCGTCGTCTTCATCTCCGGTGCCCGGAGATCGCCGCCGTAAATTCGCGTCGTCCAGAGCTTCCCCGACCTCGTCGTCGACTCTGCTAGTCCCTACATGAGCCACTCTTCTTTTTCCCCCTGGAATCCCCATCGTTCCCCTCCCCTAGCTAGCTTGCCCACCTCCGCCGAGGCTCGCCGCCGCCATGGTCAACGAGCTCCGTGCTCGTGAGCTCGGCCGCTCGCCCGAGCATCACCAGCGTGCTCACCGCGCTCCTGCGAACCCGAAACACCCACGGGTGCTCCCTGCCATGCCCTATAGCGCCATCTCCGCTGTTGCCCGAGCTCCGGCCGCCGCTTTGGAGCTCGCCGTCGTCAGCTCTGGCCTCCCCACGACCCAGCAACCGCACCGTTCGACGCGCGGGAGCAAGGGCTCTCCAACGAGCCCAAGCACGGCCTCGCCCGTGCCCTGTAGCGTGTTTCCGACGGCCGCCACCGTCCCGGGCCTCACCGGCGTCGAGACGCCGACGGGATTGACCCTACTGACCAGGGGTTTGACCTCCCCTGGGTCCATGACAGGTGGACCCCGCCATCAGGTGAATAGCTTAAGCTAATCACCACCTAATCTAACCCCCTGACACTAACATGTGGGCCCTAGTGCCCCTAATCTTTAATTAAACTAAACTAAACCCCCTGTTTAACCCGTGTCACTGACGTGTGGACCCCACACGTTAGGTTTGACCCTAGCCAGCCCCTGTTGACCTGCTGACGTCATGCCAACGTCATGCTGATGCAATAATTCCTTTCTGGAATTAAAATAAATTAGGAAATGATTTATAAATTCCAGAAAATAGCTAAAACTTCAAAAATTCATAGAAATTCAACCGTAACTCCAAATTAAATAATTTATATATGAAAAATTATCAGAAAAATTCAAGGAATCCATCTGTACCATTTTCATGCATGTTTGAACAATGATTGTCCTCTGTTTTGGACAAAACAAATTAAGGGCATTTAAATAATCATATATGGAGTTGGAATTTGAATCATGTATTCAAACCAACTTCATTTAAATCATAGCTAGGTGCATTAGCCCAAAACACATTCATATTGCCATGTCATAGCATGCATCATATTGTCGCATTGCATTGATTGTGTTTTTCCTTGTTTGCCGGTAATTGTCCCCTCTCGATAGACGTGTACCGGCGATGTGATCGATGACACCGATGAAGAACTATACTATCTTCAGAAGTGCCAGGCAAGCAAAACCCCCTTGTTCATTCTGATACAATCCCACTCTCTCACTCCCGCTCTATTTTACTGCATTAGGACAACAACGACATATTTGTTACTTGCTGCGGTAGCTGAACCCCTTATCCTTTGCATGACCTGTCATTCCACAGTAAATAGATGAAACCCACTAGCATGAGTAGGAGTTGTTTGAGCCCTGTTGTGCCTACTCATTCATGTTTGTTTGTCATGCCTGCTACTGCTTAGAGTTGAGTCAGGTCTGATTCATCGGGGATGAATCAGAAGTGTGTGAACATGTCCTACCTTGTATGAACTAAGTGTGTGAACATGATTTGGTAAAGGTAGCGGTGAGAGGCCATGTAGGAGTACATGGTGGGTTGTCTCATTGCAGCCGTCCTCAGGAACTAAGTTCTGTGTTTGTGATCCATGAACAGCTACTACCACACATTGGGATCCTTAATTGACTCTCTCGACTTATTAATCAACATGATCTCTGTCCAGGAGTTGCAACTAGTTTCTGGTGTTTGTAGGTAGTGTTAGTAGTCTATCAAGTGGCACCCGGTACAGGTGGGCTTGGGACAGACTAGGCACAGTGGCACGGTGTACCAAGCGTACATCCACCCGTCGAGGTGGGCTTGGGAACCCTGCACACATCGTTTGGGGCCGTAAGCGACACCCCGGCCGGATCTCCTTGCGGATGGAACCCGAATAGGCGATAAACCTGGACTAGAGACTTGTTCGGTTAGTCAGGTCGTGGCCGACTCCCTCGCCCGGCTTCCGCTTGAAGGTTGCCGAGGTACATGACGTGTACAGGGCGATAAGTGGCGAAAGCGTGTGTGAAGAAGTACACCCCTGCAGGGTTAACATCATCTATTCGAATAGCCGGATTCCTCGGATATGGAAACTTGGACCCCTTGCATAGTTCATAGACAAGTGAAAGTGGATACTCTAAAATACGCAAGATAAGCGTGAGTGCTATGGATGGCGTTCTCGTAGGGAGACGGGAGCGGATCCATAGTGGTGTATTGATATGGTGAATATGTGGACTCGTGTGCGCCACCTCAAAAGAGTTACTTGCAGTCGTAGTTCAGGTTAGCCACCGAGTCAAAGCTGGCTTGCTGCAGTCAAACTCCACCATCCCCTTGTTGATAATGATGCATATGTAGTTAGTTCTGATGTAAGTCTTGCTGGGTACATTTGTACTCACGTTGCTTAATTTATGTTTTTGCAGAGAGACTTCAGTCTCACTAGTAGTTCCACGTGGACTTTGACGTTTAGCTTGTTACCTCAGCTACGATCTTGTGCCCTCGGCAGGATCTGGTAGATAGTCAGGCTTCTCAGCCATTTTCATTTCTAGATGTCTGTACTCAGACATGATAGCTTCCGCTTGTGCTTTGACTTGTATGCTCTGAGTGTTGGGTCATGAGACCTAAGTTTGTAATATCTTGCTCCTCGGAGCCTAATGAATAAATACTTGAGTTGTAGAGTCATGTTGTGATGCCATGTTGTATTTACACATATCGAGCATATTGTGTGTATGTTATTGAAATGCTTGGTATGTGTGGGATCTGACTATCTAGTTGTTTATCCTTAGTAGCCTCTCTTACCGGGAAATGTCTCCTAGTGTTTCCACTGAGCCATGGTAGCTTGCTACTGCTCCGGAACACTTAGGCTGGCCGGCATGTGTCCTTCTTCGTTCCTGTGTCTGTCCCTTCGGGGAAATGTCACGCGATGACTACCGGAGTCCTGTTAGCCCGCTACAGCCCGGTTCACCGGAGTCCTGCTAGCCCAGTGCTACAGCCTGGATTCACTCGCTGATGACCGACACGTTCGATGCTGGGTCATGGATGCCTGTCCCTGTAAGTTGGTGCCACTTTGGGTTTACGACTAGCCATGTCAGCCCGGGCTCCTTATCATATGGATGCTAGCGACACTATCATATACGTGTGCCAAAAGACGCAAACGGTCCCGGGCAAAGGTAAGGCGACACCCGTGGGAATACCGTGCGTGAGGCCGCAAAGTGATATGAGGTGTTACATGCTAGATCGATGTGGCATTGAGTCGGGGTCCTGACAGCGTTTGGTATCAGAGCTTGACTGCCTGTAGGATTACCAAGCCAAACTGGTCGAAGTTGAGTCTAGAAATTCTTTAGTTATATAAGGGAATTGATTGTGGGATGGAACGTAAGGCTCTTTTTACTCCTTATACCTTATGCCCTTCTGATCTGAGTCATCTTATCTTTCCTATGGGGATTAAGAACTAGGCTATCTCTTCTTTCTATCAGGATCACGTGTTACTAATCCGTAGACTTATAGATTGTTGGATTTAAGCCTCAATTCAGTTTCTACCTCTGTATGCTAACTATTGATCTCGAAACCTTGATATTGTGCTTCTGAGTGGTTATGCCACCATTTTTGTGAATGTCTCAAATCTTTTCTGAGCATTTACAGCCGTTATGCTGTCCGAGTCATCCCAGGTTTCCAAAGAGTCTGATGCATTTGCAAAATCCTTTTCCTCTGGTTTCAATGTCTTTTAGGCCAGGTTAATCACACAAATTGTTGAGTTGAGGTATTCTATTGCCTTGACATTTATGTTGGAGTTATTATTATGACCCTAGGTGCCTTAGGGGATCATCTAGTAATTTAGCCATGATTTGTGTCCCAGTGTGATGATTCTGGCCTTTATCCCCGAAAGCATCCCGTGATGCTACTTAGTAGTAGGTATTCTATTCCTGGGTTTTCGAACCAAGATTCACCCTACTTACTTCATGTTGATAGTGTTGCTAGTTCCTTTAGATTATTAGTAACTTTTGCATTAGTCCTCGAGGTCCATGGTATTTTCCTTCTTCCAAATACCATGAACTACTTATGGTAGAAGTTCCTCGTTAAACTGAACAATCACAACCAGAGTGCTCTTGATGAGTTCTCCATTATATATTGTGGCTCTGCCAGTTCTACCTTTCTGCATGGGTTATCCGGAAGAATTATGTTGAACTTCGCTCGACATACTAATCTATGCATCCACAACTCAGAAAGTTATATGTTCCTCGAGTTGTTCCCCTTTAGTTGTTTTCTGACCCTCGTCTATCAGTTGATAGTCAAGATTATGTGTGCATTCGTTCATCGATGCCTATTACTCTTGTGGTCTGTCAAGCCATTCTATTCCGGAATGACTAGGAGAAACAAACTCCAGTACCTTATCCATTTACAGGATTGGGTCAAAGTAGTTGTACTCCGCAGATCAAAATACTAATCCAGTTTTTGTTCTGTTCCACCCTGAAGTGTTACCATCTTTATATTAAGATTATCATGGGAATTGCACACCATCCTATGAATTCTTGGTACAGTGATACTTCTTGCCATCATTGTTCATTCCTCGGTTCCTGTGTTATTGTAACCGGAATGCCGACAAGTGAATCATGGTGTGTGAAATCAATACTGCTAGCAACTCTGTTGCTTGGTAGTTAAATGGACAATAACCTCATTCTTAACGTGTTGGTTTTTGAATCATCATTCTAAGATAGATTGTGCTACCTAGTCCTTATTCCTGGTGCACTCTTTGATTGATGAGTTAGGATTTTGTCAAGTCCTCGCTCATTTGATCATATCATCTTGCCCTGAAAAGCAAGATTGTTCTCGAGCTTAGTAACATACCGGTGGTTCGTGATTTTCCGAATATCTTCTCAGAAGTATTACCAGGTTGTCACCTGACCGCTATGTTGAGCTCGTGATCAAGTTGGTTCCTTGTAAACCACCCCCTTCCCCAAAAATCGGTGTTACATATACCTGAGCTAGTTGGTTAAGCTAGACAACAACTTGGAGAGTTGGAAGATAAAAGCTTGCCTAACTTAGTTCGTTCCAAAGGGATATTCTTGTGTAGTGTGTGTTGAAGAAAGATGATATCTTCATCGATTGGTCCCTGTGAGCAGTTGCTGGACCTATTGTCTTATCAATCCTTTGATTTGAGTGTGGGCTATCGTCAATCAAATCAGTACCAACGATATTCATAATGTTGTCTTACTCGTGGTTTTCCTCGAGCATACACCATTATGTTCCTTGGTCTGACCAATGCTATCACCGTGTTCACTTAACTATGGAATTCCTTTTAAAAGGGAACCCGGGTGAATTGTTGTTGAGCCCATTGACAACATCCTTATCTCCTCCATGATTTTGTTGAACATTAAGCTAGTGTTGGAAACTTGTGTAAGCATTTTCTTCATGCCCCGTTCGTGAAGCATTTGTTTGGATGAAAAGAAGTGACTTCCTCTAGTTCATGTGCATTTGATGCAAGTTGCCGCCGTGAATTCGAGAAAGCATGTTTTTACCTCCTTTGGAATCGTCCCAAGTCAGTCATGCATGTGCGAAGAATTCTGTGGTCTGTTAGACTGATCATCTTCATTCCATATGTATATCCTAGCACACCAAGCCACTGATTGACTTGTTCAAGGAAAAGAAGTCTATGCTTGGGATCTAATCCATGGACTTGCGTAAAGACTTCGATATCCTCGATGATGGCTCCCAACCAGAACTCGGTAGTGTTTTATTGTAAGACTACCATGTGGGCATGCTTGTCTGGGACAACGTGTTCACATGTTTGTAACAGAACCAGCTCATGTTTTGGAGCTTTCTATCGTAGTTCATTTCCCGAGAATCTCGCAACGTCATCTCGTCGATTTGTGTTGCAAACTTTCATTTTTCTTCCTAGGCTCGATGAGTCTGGAATAACCTGACACCAACCAGATCTGAATCTCAGGCAGATATGATGGTTGGAACATTTCCCAAGAACTATAATATTGGTCCCTCGATAACCGGTAAAGTGGATGTCGTGGCCAACACACCCAGCCGGAAGACCTATTATTGTAGTATCTTGTTTGAGGAAGTTGGCCACCTCCCCATAAGGATTTCGTAGGATTTACCTCCATAACTGTTCCTTATGGATTCTATTGCTCCCGAAGTCCGACCTTTACTTGATGTTCTAGTTATCAAATCATATCTATGAATGGGTTACACTAGCACATCAAGGAGAACATTAGAAGCGGAGTGCTAAATGTCTCTCGGTCGATCATCCAGATTTTGTTTCCTTGGCCTCGCTAAGGTGAAATCTGAGAAGGGGTTATCTTCCTCTGCATCTGCATCACCCATCATTAGCCATCATGGTAGCAAGTTGTGTTGCCAGGATCCTTGACACGGATATTGGTAAAATCTTGATGATTATGGAAATGCTCAAGTTCTTGAGAGCACGCGCAAGTGGTAGGTTTGATCGTAGGCATTAACTATATAGTGCTCTCAGTTTCCTCGGCAATGCTATGACCTTTTCAAACAGTGAATTCACTCTCTATTGTTGAGTTCTTCCCCAGTTACCAGAATCATTCCCAGCATTTGCATTTTGTTCCCAGCTTGCACCGCCAATGTGCCATTCCCCCATGGGTCTCTTCCATTTCCGGTGGTAAGCAAATTCATCCATTACGTTGTCTTCAACAAGGTAATCCACATCATCCAAGTCCGAGTATGCCATTCTACCGTCCCACTCCAAACGATCGCTCGAGAATTGCCTTAGGCTGGTTTAAAGAGTTTCAATGATCTCTGAATCAAAGGTAATTCTTTTTGCCACTTAAGGGGATATATCTACGAGTCACCTTCCCTAAGGTGCATCGTTATGGTATCATGGCAATTCAACTCCTCGCTACGTTGGCAACCGATCACCACATTCTTAAGTCTGGAATTGTTGTCTACCTAGTGAACCTTTGTCATCTGCTTCACTCCATTCCTATGGATGTGTGCTTCGTCTCTCAGCTCGAGAGAGGTTGCTATGTCTCATTCCGTGAGTAATCCTGAGTTGTTCGATCTTCGAGAAGATCGACCCTTCTAGAGTCTCCTTCTTCTCTCCATGTCATGTTGGCAGGATTTCTCAGAGCAAGACGTCGAGACAAAGATGGTGATCGAAACAACGTTCCTATAAAGTGCAACCTGGATCGTGTAGATTGTGCTAGTTTGCGTTCCCCCTTCATCTTACCCTACGCTTGAATCTCGAGACGAGATTCTTGTTTAGTGGGGGTGAGTTGTCACATCCCTAGCTTCTGGTGCTGCCTGGTGTTTGCATCATGTTTAAATTTTGAAACTTGAACTGAGGGAAATTGGAAGCCTCAAAACCCTAAATAAAAGAAGGGCAAAAACCCTAAAATCTCATTCATTGTTCCAAAATGTTCTTCTTAAATGTTTGATAATTTTTGGCAAGGGTTCTGGTCCCAACCAAAATATTGAACATTTTTAAGGATTTATTTTTGGGACTTTGAATTTAAATCATTAGCTCTTTGAATTTGAATTATATTCATATAATTAGAATATAATTTCAAATACCCCTGAAATATTTTATGAGCTTTTGGAAAAGTCCATCTAGCAAAATAAAAAATTTCAGAGGAGTTTTTGGCATTGTTTGAATTTGTTTAAATTCAAAACAATGGCAAAAGATATTAAATAAAACAAAACAGAAGAAAAAAATAAAAAGAGCAAAAGCCTACCTGGCGCTCACCTGGTAGCCAAACCGGCCCAGCACTGCAGCTGGCCGGCCTAGCCCGCCACCGCTACCCCCCTGTCGCCTTCCTCCTTTGCCAGGAGGAAGGGCACGCGCCCGGCGCGCGCGGCCACGCGCCCCTGTCACCTCCTGCTTCTCCGGCCACCTCCTTCTTCCCCGGCCCCTCCTAGACGACGCCACGGAGCGCCACGCAGCCCCTGGCTCTCTCTCACTCTCTCCCTCGCCCCATCCTCTCCTCTGCTCTCTCTCCCTCTCTGCGCGAGCGGAGCTCGTCTCCACTGACGCCGTTCGCCGCGGCCACAGCCACCCCCTCGCTCCCTCTCCACACCCCTGAGCTCCGTCCCGACCCCATGGAGCTGCACACCGACACACGCGACCAGAGGAGGCCCCAGTCGACCGGAGCGTCGTCGTCTTCATCTCCGGTGCCCGGAGATCGCCGCCATAAATTCGCGTCGTCCAGAGCTTCCCCGACCTCGTCGTCGACTCTGCTAGTCCCTACGTGAGCCACTCTTCTTTTTCCCCCTGGAATCCCCGTCGTTCCCCTCCCCTAGCTAGCTTCCCCACCTCCGCCGAGGCTCGCCGCTGCCATGGTCAACGAGCTCCGTGCTCGTGAGCTCGGCCGCTCGCCCGAGCATCACCAGCGTGCTCACCGCGCTCCTGCGAACCCGAAACACCCACGGGTGCTCCCTGCCATGCCCTATAGCGCCATCTCCGCTGTTGCCCGAGCTCCGGCCGCCGCTTTGGAGCTCGCCGTCGTCAGCTCTGGCCTCCCCACGACCCAGCAACCGCACCGTTCGACGCGCGGGAGCAAGGGCTCTCCAACGAGCCCAAGCACGGCCTCGCCCGTGCCCTGTAGCGTGTTTCCGACGGCCGCCACCGTCCCGGGCCTCGCCGGCGTCGAGACGCCGGCGGGATTGACCCTACTGACCAGGGGTTTGACCTCCCCTGGGTCCATGACAGGTGGACCCCGCCATCAGGTGATTAGTTTAAGCTAATCACCACCTAATCTAACCCCCTGACACTGACATGTGGGCCCTAGTGCCCCTAATCTTTAATTAAACTAAACTAAACCCCCTGTTTAACCCGTGTCACTGACGTGTGGACCCCACACGTTAGGTTTGACCCTAGCTAGCCCCTGTTGACCTGCTGACGTCATGCCAACGTCATGCTGACGCAATAATTCATTTCTGGAATTAAAATAAATTAGGAAATGATTTATAAATTCCAGAAAATAGCTAAAACTTCAAAAATTCATAGAAATTCAACCGTAACTCCAAATTAAATAATTTATATATGAAAAATTATCAGAAAAATTCAAGGAATCCATCTGTACCATTTTCATGCATGTTTGAACAATGTTTGTCCTCTGTTTTGGACAAAACAAATTAAGGGCATTTAAATAATCATATATGGAGTTGGAATTTGAATCATGTATTCAAACCAACTTCATTTAAATCATAGCTAGGTGCATTAGCCCAAAACACATTCATATTGCCATGTCATAGCATGCATCATATTGTCGCATTGCATTGATTGTGTTTTTCCTTGTTTGCCGGTAATTGTCCCCTCTCGATAGACGTGTACCAGCGATGTGATCGATGACACCGATGAAGAACTATACTATCTTCAGAAGTGCCAGGCAAGCAAAACCCCCTTGTTCATTCTGATACAATCCCACTCTCTCGCTCCTGCTCTATTTTACTGCATTAGGACAACAACGACATATTTGTTACTTGCTGCGGTAGCTGAACCCCTTATCCTCTGCATGACCTATCATTCCACAATAAATAGATGAAACCCACTAGCATGAGTAGGAGTTGTTTGAGCCCTGTTGTGCCTACTCATTCATGTTTGTTTGTCATGCCTGCTACTGCTTAGAGTTGAGTCAGGTCTGATTCATCGGGGATGAATCAGAAGTGTGTGAACATGTCCTACCTTGTATGAACTAAGTGTGTGAACACGATTTGGTAAAGGTAGCGGTGAGAGGCCATGTAGGAGTACATGGTGGGTTGTCTCATTGCAGCCGTCCTCAGGAACTGAGTTCTGTGTTTGTGATCCATGAACAGCTACTACCACACATTGGGATCCTTAATTGACTCTCTCGACTTATTAATCAACATGATCTCTGTCCAGGAGTTGCAACTAGTTTCTGGTGTTTGTAGGTAGTGTTAGTAGTCTACCAAGTGGCACCCGGTACAGGTGGGCTTGGGACAGACTAGGCATAGTGGCACGGTGTACCAAGCGTACATCCACCCGTCGAGGTGGGCTTGGGAACCCTGCACACATCGTTTGGGGCCGTAAGCGACACCCCGGCCGGATCTCCTTGCGGATGGAACCCGAATAGGCGATAAACCTGGACTAGAGACTTGTTCGGTTAGTCAGGTCGTGGCCGACTCCCTCGCCCGGCTTCCTCTTGAAGGTTGCCGAGGTACATGACGTGTACAGGGCGATAAGTGGCGAAAGCGTGTGTGAAGAAGTACACCCCTGCAGGGTTAACATCATCTATTCGAATAGCCGGATTCCTCGGATATGGAAACTTGGACCCCTTGCATAGTTCATAGACAAGTGAAAGTGGATACTCTAAAATATGCAAGATAAGCGTGAGTGCTATGGATGGCGTTCTCGTAGGGAGACGGGAGCGGATCCATAGTGGTGTATTGATATGGTGAATATGTGGACTCGTGTGCGCCACCTCAAAAGAGTTACTTGCAGTCGTAGTTCAGGTTAGCCACCGAGTCAAAGCTGGCTTGCTGCAGTCAAACTCCACCATCCCCTTGTTGATAATGATGCATATGTAGTTAGTTCTGATGTAAGTCTTGCTGGGTACATTTGTACTCACGTTGCTTAATTTATGTTTTTGCAGAGAGACTTCAGTCTCACTAGTAGTTCCACGTGGACTTTGACGTTTAGCTTGTTACCTCAGCTACGATCTTGTGCCCTCGGCAGGATCTGGTAGATAGTCAGGCTTCTCAGCCATTTTCATTTCTAGATGTCTGTACTCAGACATGATAGCTTCCGCTTGTGCTTTGACTTGTATGCTCTGAGTGTTGGGTCATGAGACCTAAGTTTGTAATATCTCGCTCCTCGGAGCCTAATGAATAAATACTTGAGTTGTAGAGTCATGTTGTGATGCCATGTTGTATTTACACATATCGAGCATATTGTGTGTATGTTATTGAAATGCTTGGTATGTGTGGGATCTGACTATCTAGTTGTTTATCCTTAGTAGCCTCTCTTACCGGGAAATGTCTCCTAGTGTTTCCACTGAGCCATGGTAGCTTGCTACTGCTCCGGAACACTTAGGCTGGCCGGCATGTGTCCTTCTTTGTTCCTGTGTCTGTCCCTTCGGGGAAATGTCACGCGATGACTACCGGAGTCCTGTTAGCCCGCTACAGCCCGGTTCACCGGAGTCCTGCTAGCCCAGTGCTACAGCCTGGATTCACTCGCTGATGACCGACACGTTTGATGCTGGGTCATGGATGCCTGTCCCTGTAAGTTGGTGCCACTTTGGGTTTACGACTAGCCATGTCAGCCCGGGCTCCTTATCATATGGATGCTAGCGACACTATCATATACGTGTGCCAAAAGACGCAAACAGTCCCGGGCAAAGGTAAGGCGACACCCGTGGGAATACCGTGCGTGAGGCCGCAAAGTGATATGAGGTGTTACATGCTAGATCGATGTGGCATTGAGTCGGGGTCCTGACAAAAATCAACGCCCACAACTATTTTGTGTTCTACTCGTGCAAAGAATCTACGCAATAGACCTAGCTCATGATGCCACTGTTGGGGAACGTAGCAGAAATTCAAAATTTTCCTACGAGTCATCAAGATCTATCTAGGGAGAGACTAGCAAGGAGAGAGAGTAGAGTGCATCTACATACCCTTGTAGATCGCTAATAGGAAGCGTTCAAGTGAACGGGGTTGATGGAGTCGTACTCGTCGTGATCCAAATCATCAATGATCCTAGCGCCGAACGGACGGCACCTCCGCGTTCAACACACATACGGTTGGGAGAGACATCTCCTCCTTCTTGATCCAGCAAGGGGAGGAGAGGTTGATGGAGATCCAGCAGCACGACGGCATGGTGGTGGAAGTAGCGGGATCCCGAGAGGGCTTTGCCAAGCGCAAGCGGGGAGGAAGAGGTGTCACGGGAGGGAGGGAGGCGCCAGGGACTCAGGTGCGGCTGCCCTCCCTCCCCTCCACTATATATAGGGGCCTAGGGGGGGCACCGGCCCCCTTGTAGATCCCATCTAGGGAGGGGGTGGCAGCCCTAGGGGTGGCTTGGCCTCCAAGCCAAGTGGAGGCGCCCCTACCCCTTAGGGTTTCTAACCCTAGGCGCATGTGAGGCCCAAGGGGGGGTGCACCAGCCCACCAGGGGCTGGTTCCCATGCCCCCTCAGCCCATGGGGCCCTCCGAGATAGGTGGCCCCACCCGGTGGACCCCCGGGACCCTTCCGGTGGTCCCGGTACTCCGGAACTCCTCGTGACATCCGGGATCTCATCCAAGACTCTAAAGAACATCCGGGTTACCGCATACTATTATCTCTACAACCCTAGTGTCACCGAACCTTAAGTGTGTAGACCCTACGGGTTCGGGAACCATGCAGACATGACCGAGACAACTCTCCGGCCAATAACCAACAGCGGGATCTGGATACCCATGTTGGCTCCCACATGTTCCACGATGATCTCATCGGCTGAACCACGATGTCAAGGACTCAATCAATCCAGTATACAATTCCCTTTGTCTAGCGGTATTGTACTTGCCCGAGATTCGATCGTCGGTATGCCGATACCTTGTTCAATCTCGTTACCGGCAAGTCTCTTTACTCGTTCCGTAACACATCATCCCATGATCAACCCCTTGGTTTGTGCACATTATGATGATGTCCTACCGAGTGGACCCAGAGATACCTCTCTGTTACACGGAGTGACAAATCCCAGTCTCGATTCGTGCCAACCCAATAGACACTTTCGGAGATACCCGTAGTGCACCTTTATAGCCACCCAGTTACGTTGTGACGTTTGGTACACCCAAAGCATTCCTACGGTATCCGGGAGTTGCACAATCTCATGGTCTAGGGAAATGATACTTGACATTAGAAAAGCTTTAGCATACGAACTACACGATCTTTGTGCTAGGCTTAGGATTGGGTCTTGTCCATCACATCATTCTCCTAATGATGTGATCCCGTTATCAATGGCATCCAATGTCCATGGTCAGGAAACCATAACCATCTATTGATCAACGAGCTAGTCAACTAGAGGCTTACTAGGGACATGGTGTTGTGTATGTACCCCCACATGTATCTGAGTTTCCTATCAATACAATTATAGCATGGATAATAAACGATTATCATGAACAAGGAAATATAATAATAATAACTAATTTATTATTGCCTCTAGGGCATATTTCCAACACCTCCCACACCAAGAAGGTGACAAGAACGTCGAGCAAGGGCCATCCCCTTCGACCATGGCGATAGGAGTTGAGCATGGAGACATTTGCACCTACATCTCTCCGACACCCACATATGTCGAGATTTCCCATTTTTCATGTGAGGAGAGCCACCACCCCATGAGTGAGATGAGTGACTCTACCATATATGACACTGAGAGCATTTCCTATGAGAGGATGAGTGTGACCATCACTAGCCCCACACATGAGAGCATGCCACACATCTTAAGTGAGGTTGAGCACCATTTGAGTGACTCCACCAACCATATGAGTGAGAGCATCCTTGAGGGAGTGAGTGAGCCACAACACTTAGCGAGTGAGGTAGTTGAGATGGCATGTGAGGCCAGTATGATTTCCAACGACTTAACCTCTACTCCTAGTGTGTTTTCTTACTTGGTGCTAGGTCTCCGACATGATGACACGCCTATCCTTGACGAGTCTTTACCTCCATTGGAGACGATGATGGCCATGGTGGACGATGATGCGCCCCCCACATAGTTCCATCAAGATGACGATGACCACGACTTGGTCTTCAACACCTCACCTACAACACATGAGCGATGCTCCAAAGGTAACATAGGTGATGGTGCTTCTCTTATCCCACTAGAGGACTATCTTACCAATGTTTGCTTGCATGATGTTGACCCACCTATTCCTATGCTTCATGCTAGTGCGACTTCTTCATGTCTTGACTTACCTATTTATGATGAATATGATGATGAGCATGTTGATTTGCCTAGTTGTGAGCTATGATCCATAGGATATCTTGTGAAAATTCTATTAGTCACGTCATGTTTGACAATCCATTGAACTTGACATATGCTATGAGCGAGATCTCCCATATTGCATCATTTCAATCTCAACATAGTAACTATGCATGCCCCATTAAAATAAATCCCATTTGCACTTATGGCATAGATGATGAGATGATGGTCATTGGATTTTGTTTTTCATGTGATGACATTGCCATGCTTCCTTTACATGATTTGTGCAATTCATCTACTATGACATGCCATGATCACATTGTTTCGAATATGCATTGTTTTGGATGTTGTCAATATTCTCCATGTGATGTTTCCATTAATGCTCATGAGGAGACCCCATAGTTTC
This sequence comes from Triticum aestivum, assembly GCF_018294505.1. Taxonomy (NCBI): domain Eukaryota; kingdom Viridiplantae; phylum Streptophyta; class Magnoliopsida; order Poales; family Poaceae; genus Triticum; species Triticum aestivum. The sequence goes on from NC_057804.1 coordinate 56,500,659, forward strand.
CTACTACATACTAGGAGATCTTGATGCATTCCATACTTTGCATGATTCCCATAATTGCTTGCACCATATGCATTCCATGAATAACAATGCTCTAGATATTTCTCATGATGCATTACATCCTTTGAATCTCCATTATGTCATACATAATAACAAACCTACCATGATGGATGACATGTTTCTATATCACGCATCTCATTTATTAGAGGATTGGATATTTGATGCTAACCAACACGTGCACATGCGCATCATGATGGATGATGTGTACATATACCACGCACACACAATTTTCCCTTTGTATTTGTTTTGTGTAGGTACTCACGTGTACTCGTCAACCTCTCAATCTCAAGAGTTGACGAAACGAGCTCTTGAGAGCAACGATGATTTGGGATCCTGTGGATTGTCATTCCCACCATTCTCTTCTCGCAACAACTACGCGCTTCTATTCTACTTGGCTCTCACACGGCTATGGGCTATTTACCACTTGTCACCTTATGCCCATACTATTGTGTTCACTTTGTATGCTATGCCTCTTTCTATGCCTTTGCCATGCAATTGTGACCTTTGCTTGCATCTAACGATGATTCACCATTATGCTACTTCTATGTGTATTTGCATGCTTGGTGGAGATCCTAGTAGCTATTGCCATGATTTCTTTGTGCCCCATACTATTGATGCTTGTTGTGTTGGGAGAGTCATGATGCCCCATTGCTGTTTCCATATGGCTTCGCCAATACATTGATGATATTTTTCTCATATCTTGCTTTCATGCTTGTGATATGTCACGTGCATTATTCGTGCCCACTATTTGCAGACATGACATACTTGCTATGATTCCTTCTAGTATGTTGCATCTTTGCACTACTAGCTTGCTTCACTTGATCGCTATGATTGCTTGCTTTGTCGCATCACCCATGTTCCACTGTTACTCGCTTTCTTGGGTTGATGACATATATGATAATGTCCCTCACATGATATATCTTGATCATTGTCTCTTGTCTCCATTAGTTGCACCTCTCATATGCCATTGTAGTGAGTGCACACATGCTATGCTTATTGATCTTGGAGACTTGGACATATTACTTGTGATGCATGTTTCTTTGATCGAGCCTATTGTATTTGGTTGTTCTCGCAACATATGCCTCCATACTATGAAATGCTCCCATGACCTTTCTTATGATGAGCATGATGCATACACTTTTTGGGCATCTTACCACACGAATGATAGGTTTTGCACTTTCGCTAACCTCATTTGTTTTTCCGATTGTTGTCATGTTCTTTCATTTTGAAGGATCCACAAGGTTGCACCGTGATGCCACAACTTGGTCATGCGAAGGCATACACGATGCGCGACACCAACATATTCGACATCATTCATGAGGTGAACTCCTTCCCTTTGAGCCATCCTCAAGTACGCATATTGGATGGGTCACTCTTTCATTGTTGTTTCCTTCTTCTTGCCTACATGTTACATCTATTGGATGGAGGAGCAACATTGGAGATAGACTTTTTGGACCTTCAAGTTGAGGAGCGTTCGCACTTCTTGGATGCACCTTCGGAACTCCACTCATACCACGACATCGAGCATTGCTACACCACCACCTCCATATTTGCTGATTGTGCCCATACATGTCATGCTCGATGGCCATATCATACTCACCACAAGTTTGCACCCTATGCATGGATTGACTTGCATTATGCTTGCCTTGTTGCATCTTGTATTCCCATGTCATCCATGATGTATGAGCTTGTGCATTTCCTTAGCAAATTTGTTGTGGTCTTCCTTGATGGCATATTCATACATAGTGATCACATTTCCTACCATCAACTGCATGATAACATAATTATATCGAGCATCCATTGCCATGTTCGTGCTTTTGATACACCATCCCATTATGACATCATTTTGCACCGTGGTTGCATTGATCATATTCACAACACATTTGTGTGCACAATGATTGCATTTGCTCCCATGAATGTTTTGCATATCATTCTCTATCATCTTGATAAGCTTCATGCGCTTTGTCACGAACAATCTTGTCGCACTGACTCATTCTTACACGATGGACACTTTGTGTGCGCTAACCATTGTATTTCCAAGTGTCGCTTGTATTTGCTCTTTTCGCATGTCTATCACTCTGGCGACACCTTGGACTACTTGGATTGCGCCATGTCTTCAACTTCTTCCAACTACAAGTCCGTCCTCGACAACCGTTTCCATGGTGATGAGGATCACGATCCGAGGTCGGATCTTTCCCAAGGGGGGGGGGGAGATGATGCGGAGCATCCCACGTTCATCCCCATGTACACTCCGACTACTCTCCAAACCCCAAGAGGACATATGACGAGACCTCGAACATACACCATTGGACACAAGGTGAACTCACTCCTCTCTAAACCTTCACTCTCTACATGTGAGACATGGCTACTACCTCCAACATGTGTGTTATGCATGATCAGGTACTTAGAGGAAATCCATGGAGCCACCACATCCAACGGACGAGCTAGTGAGGACACCAAGTGCGAGGGACAAGAAGAAGAGCTGCCATGGAAGCTACAGGCTCCGGACGACCGGCCCAGCCCGGACGTCCGACCCCTGGAGGTCACAATAGCCCAAGGAAACCAGGCCATCAAACACTACAGCGGCCGAGAGTCGGACCAGGACCGGACATCCGACAACTCCCAAGCGTCGGACGACCGACACTTCCCCAATAGAACTGAATCTATGGAAGTCCGAAGATCTACGGACGTCCGGACAGTCCCAAGTCTCCGGACGTCCGATGCCCACCGGACGTCCAATCCTTGGTTGCGTCCAGTTGCGGGCGGAGGCCCATGTACCCCTTCACTTCGCCCCTCTTTTGCACTACGACTATAAATAGACCTCCCCCCTCCTAGCTAGAGATAGCATTGGTTTAGCTCATTTGAGATAGAGCTTTGTTCATCCATATGGATCTCCTCCTCGTGAGAGACCACAGCCTCTTCGGAGAAGATCCACTTGGATTCAAGACCCCTTTACGGGAAGATCCCTCGTGGATTCAAGACCTCCTCTCGGAGATGAACTACCACCACTTGTATCGTCCTTTGTTGGATTCGGATTGTGTATCTCTTTGTGTTTCTTGGATCTAGCACATGTGTGACTTTATTCTTGTTGGTTGAGTGTTCTCTCGTGTTTTCCCCCGTTCCCCTCCTCGTGTTCGTGGTAGGATTCCTCTCCAAACGTGAAAGATCGGCCTCTAGGGTTCCACCCTACATCAAAATGGCCGCCATGTGGCGAATGGCTGCCACTTAATCATCTTGCGGCTTGGCACTGCACTGATTGGTGACGTGGGTCGTGCTTGAGTGGTTGGCAGGGTGGTTTAACCCCCGCGAGCCCCGGCAGGCTCTGCCGGGGAGTCTTGGCTGCTTGCTTCTGGTGGTGGCCTCGCCCCTCGCCGGGCTCGCCTGCCCGGCAAGGGAGGCCTTCCTTTTGCCAATACCTCACTCCTCTGGCTCGGTGTTGGTCTCTCTGAGCTGCGTGTTGGTTCTTCTAGTATCTTGGTCCTTCAATCTTTGACTTGAGCTGGTGCTTCAATCTTGATCTTGTGCCTGTGCACAGTTGGGCAACAGACCCATTGTTTGTTGCACCGATAGAAGCCCTCGGGCCTGACCCGAATGCGCTGCTGAGCATCATCAGGGTAGGGCCTAATAAGTGCACGGGCAGGACTGCTGAAGGGGTTGGCCCCTTGAGCTTTTCTGTTGCTACTTCATTAGTCTTGATTTAGGGGCGATTTCCGATTTCCCCGCGCCCGGTGTTGTGGAGGAACTTGGATCGTGGCCCATGGATTCTTCTTGCCCCATGATCATGAGGCAAAAACTGCCATCCCACTTGCCCCCGTCCCGCACGTACCTTGCCACGTGTTCTGCATGCATTGCGCGTGGTAGGTGGTGGATGGGGAGGGCACGGGGAGGAGTTCTACGGCTGAAAACCGAGCATCGATGGTTGGAGCAGAGGGACGGCCTCGACCCTCTAAGTCATAGTGGGTGCAGAGGAGTCGGATTGGAGGAGAGGGGCGGTCGTTTCCTGTAGGAGGGGCCATCCCCCTGCACCGTTGCCTATAAAAGGGGTCGGGCAATGTTCTTCTGCACACACTCCTCCTTCTCCTTTGCGATCCTTTTCTTATAGTCATGGCGCAATGGCGAGGGCGTGGTGGAACTCCGGTCGCGACGACAAGGGCTTCTTCTCGACAGCGCTCTCCTCCTCCTCCGGACCCTGAGGTAGCGGAGCCGTCCGCAAGGAGAGAAGGAAGAGGGTGTGGTCGCGGTCATCATGGCGCCCGAGGGGGAGGAGGACGGGGTGGCGCCTTGGTGGCGCCTCCGCCGGCGGCTCTACCTCCGATGGAAGGCCATGTCGGGGACCAACCTCGAGAGTTCATCATCAGGTTGTATAAGCCCTTACGCAGTCGCCTTCGTCTTCCAACCTTCTTCACGCGAGAGATGGAGCTTGAGCAACTGCGCGCTCTGAGGCTACACATGATGGGTTGTGGGGATGGAAGCACGAGGGTTGATGTTTATTTCCCCGCCCCTCATGTAATGTAGCTCCGGCGCGGCTAGAAGACTTTTGCCCGTGCCCACAGCTTCTCAGAGGGGCACATTCTACATTTAAAATTAATGGAGAGTGGCTTGCTCTCCATCAAGATCTTCAGGCGCTCGGGAGGCCGCTTAGGGTGCTGCATGGAGAGCTCGACCGACGATGAAAGCTCCTCCTCGAGCGACAATGACGAGGAGGACAGTGATGGTGATGATGACGACAACGGGCAGAGGAGCGATGACTCTGACTCCGGTTGATCGTCGCCCACACCATCTTCATCAGTCGGCAGCACCATCATCTGCGTCTGCATCTCCTCCCGGCAGTGTGATTTTTCGGGGAGTTGGATGCAGACGTGCGGGTGGTGCTACCGGGCTCCTCCAGCATTCTTCCAGTTGGACCCCGGCAGGCTTCCTCTTGGGCTGCAGCTCCGTTAGCCCTGCTGAGTCCTGCTGGCCCTGGTGATGGTGGTTGACGGGGTCACCTTTGATACATCTCCAACGTATCTATAATTTTTGATTGTTCCATGCTATTATATTACTTGTTTTGGATGTTTATGGGCTTTACTTTACACTTTTGTATCATTTTTGGGACTAACCTACTAACCGGAGGCCTAGCCTGAATTATTTTTTTGCCTATTTCAGTATATCGAAGAAAAGGAATATCAAACAGAATCCAAACGGAATGAAACCTTCAGGAGCGATATTTTTGGAACAAACGTGATCCAGAGGACTTGGAGTGTAATTCAAGAAGCTCCCGAGGCGTCCACGAGGGTGGAGGGTGCCCCCCTACTGGGCGTGCCCCCCTATCTCGTGGGCCCCTCGGGCATCCACCGACGTACTTCTTCCTCCTATATATACCTACGTACCCCGAAAACATCAGGGGCGACCACGAAAATCTATTTCAACCACCGTAACCTTTTGTATCCGCGAGATCCCATCTTGGAGCCTTCGCCGGCGCTCCGCCGGAGGGGGAATCGACCATGGAGGGATTCTACATCAACACCATAGCCCCTCCGATGAGTTGTGAGTAGTTTACCACAAACCTTCGGGTCCATAGTTATTAGATAGATGGCTTCTTCTCTCTCTTTGAATCTCAATACAAAGTTCTCCTTCCTCTTCTTGGAGATCTATTTGATGTAACTCTTTTTGCGGTGTGTTTGTCGAGATCCGATGAATTGTGGGTTTATGATCAAGTTTATCTATGAGAAATATTTGAATCTCCTCTGAATTCTTTTATGTGTGATTAAGTTATCTTTGCAAGTCTCTTCGAATTATCGGTTTGGTTTGGCCTACTAGATTGATCTTTCTTGCCATGGGAGAAGTGCTTAGCTTTTGGTTCAATCTTCCGGTGTCCTTTCCCAGTGACAGCAGGGGCAGCAAGGCACATATTGTATTGTTGCCATCAAGGATAGAAAGATGGGGTTTATATCATATTGCATGAGTTTATCCCTCTACACCATGTCATATTTCTTAATGCGTTACTCTGTTCTTATGAACTTAATACTCTAGATGCATGCTGGATAGTGGTCGATGTGTGGAGTAATAGTGGTAGATGCAGGCAGGAGTCGGTCTACTTGTCACGAACGTGATGCCTATATACATGATCATGCCTAGATAATCTCATAATTATTCACTTTTCTATCAATTGCTCGACAGTAATTTGTTCACCCATCGTAATACTTATGCTATCTTGAGAGAAGCCACTAGTGAAACCTATGGCCCCCGGGTCTATCTCTTATCATATAAGCTTTCAATCTACTTTTATTTGCATCTTTACTTTTCCGATCTATATCATAAAATACCAAAAATATATTTATCTTATCATATTATGTCTATCAGTTCTCACTTTCGCAAGTGGCCGTGAAGGGATTGACAACCCATTTATTCCGTTGGTTGCGAGTTTTTTGTTTGTTTGTGTAGGTGCGTGGGACTTGTGAGGAGCCTCCTACTTGATTGATACCTTGGTTCTCAAAAACTGAGGGAAATACTTACGCTACTGTGCTGCAACACCCTTTCCCCTTCAAGGAAAAGCAACGCAAGTTCAAGACGTAGCAGCCTTCTGCCGTGCTCTCCATCGAGGCGTTCACTCGCGCTCCCGCTCCCCCTGGGCTACCTCTCCTGGAGCCCGATGAGAGCGGGTCGGACCTTCGCCTTGGCGCTCCTTTTGCCCTCCTTGCCTTCAACGGTTGCACCTAGGAGGAGAGGGACAAGAAAGGGCACCACGGAGCACTTATCTTTTTTCAATCTTAAACTTGTAGGCAATTGCCAAATTTTAATTCAAATAATGTAATCTCTCGAGTCCATCATTGTATTTTGTAATGCCTGTACTTGTATTAGCATATGAATGAAAAAGATGAACCTTGTCGGGAACTCGTGCATATATATGACCATGCAGAGGTGGAGTGCCTCTTTAATAACAATAAACGAGTTTTCCCGACAAGATATCCTGCCGGCACCCTCTTTTGTCTGCCGCGGAACAGATAGAGGGGCCAGCCCCCCGCCAACTCCCTTTTACCAAAGGCTAATGCGACCATCCTGACCGAAGCATCGTTCGAGTCATGGATGGGAGCACCTAAGTTTCAAAAGAGAGGCGAGGTTTTCTCATGCAAAGTTATAGCTTTACAGAACACTAATGAACAAGAGGTAAACTTATCTGTTTGGCTTGCTGGGGATCATCGTGTTGTACAATCTTCTCGTCTCTTGTCAAAGCCAAGTTCACGGCAGGAACCTGCAACTCCATGTAGATGAGAATGAATGCAAGATGCAATCCTATCTATATGCATATGCCAATGTGTATGCAGTGATCTGGGTGTGCTCGTGCATGCATGCAATCTTAGTTGGGGCCCCCTACAATGCTTCTTTATTTTCTCTTGCACGCGGTCATCGCCCCGGCTTGTACAGGGGGTTACATGCAACTTCAGCAAGGCCATGTACAATGGGTGGCTGCCGGGCAGGGCCCGGCAGCTTCTGCACCTTATGGGTAGAACTTTCGGAGATGCTCAGTATTCCATGAGTTTTGCAACTGAGTGCCATCTCCAGTCTCCAGACGGACTGCGCTGGGTCTGGTGACTCGTACTACCTGGTAAGGGCCTTCCCACTTCGGTGATAACTTATGTGTACCCTTGGCGGACTGAACGCGCCTAAGGACAAGGTCAGCTTTCTCAATACACTGGGCATGAACCCTGCGGCTATGATAGCGGCGCAAGGCTTGCTGGTACCGTGCAGTATGCGTAGCAGCCCAGAGACGGTTCTCCTCGAGTAGCATAGCATCGTCACACCGGTGTTGATCTTGTGCTACTTCATCATAGGCAAGCACTCGAGGGGACCCGTAAATGAGTTCCGTGAGGATAACTGCTTCTGCCCCGTAGACCAGAGAGAAGGGAGTCTGCCTGGTAGCTCGGTTATGTGTCGTTCTGAGGGACCAGAGAACTACTGGTAGCTCCTCAATCCTCCGCCTACCGTGCTTCTGCAGCGTATCAGAAGTCCTTGTCTTGAGTCCAGAAGCACTTCAGTGTTCACACTCTCATCTTGTCCATTGCTCCGAGGGTGCGCCACAGAAGCGAATGAGATCTTGCATCCGAGGGTATGAATGTATTGCATGAAGGCATGGCTCATGAACTGGGTGCCATTGTCAGTGATGATCTTTGCTGGAACTCTGAAACGACACACCAATTCTTTCAAGAACTTGATAGCTGACTGAGCAGTCACCTTCTCATGGCAGACACTTTCGGCCACTTTGTAAACTTTTCGATGGCTACGAACAAGAATTCAAAGCCCCCAATTGCTCGGGGGAAGGGGCCGAGGATATCGAGCCCCCAGACCAAAAATGGCCATGATAGAGGGATTGTCTGAAGGTCTCGGGCAGGCAGGTGTGTTCTCTTGGAATGGGAGTGGTAGGCTTCACATGTCGTGATGAGCTCAACTGCATCTTGGAGGGTTGTGGGCCAATAGAATCCTTGTTGGAATTCTTTCCCAACTAATGCCGTTGATCCAATGTGTGAGCCGCATATTCCTCTATGAATCTCAGCCAACAATTCCTTTCCATCTTCCCGGCAGACACACTTCAATTTCACACTGTTGGGCCTCCTTCTGTACAGAGTGTCATCGACAAACTGGTACATACTAGCCCTCTGGGCTACTTTCTCAGCTTCATCTTGGTCGCCGGGAAGCTCTCCGATTTGGAGGAAGTGGACGATGTGTCTTGCCCAAGTTGGAGCCTGGGGCTCGACAACGAGGACTAGCGGCACCTCCTCGGCTGTGGGAGCACCAGCCTCGTCCGCGGGGTCCATAGGCCCGGCTGGAGGGGGTGGTCCGGCAGGCTATGAGGAGTTGTTTCCGGCAGGGTCTCTGCCCAGAGTGGATGGCTCTGCCAGGAGAGTCTTACCATAGTCCAACTTTCTCCTCTTCCGGGCCATTGTGGCTGGTAATACGGAGGGCTGGGAGAGATGGAGAACAAAAGTTCCTGGTTCCACAGGAAGCTTCTGCGCATCACACTTTAACAGGTGATCAACTATGTTGTTTTTCGCACGGGGCACGTGCTCAGTTTGCAACCCGCCAAAGTGCTCCTACAATCTCCTCACCTCCTTGATGTATGCTTCCATCAATGGGCTTTGATAATCTTTGTTGACTTGTCTCACCACAAGCTGTGAATCTCCTCGAATGATCAATTTCTTGATTCCCAATTCTACTGCAATTCTGAGCCTGGCAAGGAGCCCTTCATACTTAGTTGTATTATTGGTGGCTTCTTCCTGGGCAAAGTGCATTTGGATGATGTACTTCAAGTGCTCCCTGGAGGGGGCAATGAGAAGCACACCAGCCCCTGCACCTTGTAGGGAAAAAGCACCATCAAAATACATAATCCATTCTTGGGGGGGGGGTTCCTTGACGGGGAGAGATGTTTTTGTCACTTCTTCATCAGGGGTTGGCGTCCATTCGGCAATAAACTCTACCAATGCCCTGCTCTGAATAGTCGATGTGCTCTCAAATTTCAAACCAAAGTTGGATAACTCCAAAGCCCACTCCACTATCCTGCCGGTGGCCTCGGGGTTCCAGTGTATCCTTTGCAACGGAAAACGAGTGACAACCGTGATCTCATGGGCTTCGAAGTAGTGGCGCAGTTTCCTTGAGGCCATGACGAGGCCAAAGATCAAATTTTTCATGCTAGAGTACCTTGATATAGCCCCTTGTAACAAGTAGCTGACGAAGTACAGTGGGTGCTGCACCACTTTCTTCCTTGCCACGTCCTTGGGGTTGCTCTCGTTGCCATGCTCATTGGTGCTCTCATCCCTTTCTGACTCTGCCATGATCTGTCCGCTCTCTGCCTCATCCAATTCTCGCTGAGCTACCAGTGCCGCACTAACCACCTGGTTGGTCGCTGCCAAGTAAAGCAGCAAAGGATCTTGGGGTTTGGGTGCAACCAAGGTGGGTACGGATGACATGTATGCTTTTAACTCTTGTAAAACAGCATTTGCTTCCGGGGTCCACTTCATAGGCCCTGCTTTCTTCAAATTTTTGAAGAATGGCAGGGCATGCTCGGCAGACTTGGAAATGAACCTGCTTAGCACGATAACGCATGCCGTCAGGCGCCTTACATCCTTAACTATCCTTGGCGCTTGTATCTGCTCAATGGCCTTGATCTTGTCGGGGTTGGCTTCACTCCCCCGATGGGACATGAAGAATCCAAGTAGCTTGCCGGAGGGAACACTGAATACACACTTCTCCGGGTTGAGCTTCAAGTTGATCTTGCGCAAGTTAGCGAATGTCTCTTCCAAATCCTGGATAAGGGTGGCCTTATGCTTGGTTTTGACCACAGTGTCATCCATATAAGCTTCTATGTTTCTGTGTAGATGTGGCTCAAAACCAATCTGGACTGCCCTTGCAAAAGTGGAACCCACACTCTTTAATCCGAAAGGCATGCAGACAAAGCAATACATACCACACGGAGTGATAAACGATGTCTTCTCCTCATCTTCCTTAGACATGAAGATCTGGTGATATTCGGAGTACGCATCCATAAAGGATAGCAAATCTCAACCTGAAGTGCAATCCATGATCTGGTCGATGCGCGGCAAGGGGAATGGGTCCTTCGAGCAAGCCTTGTTGAGATCCATGAAATCAATGCAAAGCCTCCATTTCCCATTCGCCTTCCGGACTACCAATGGGTTTGCCAACCATGTAGGGTGCAGTACCCCTCTGACTAAACCAGCTGCCTCTAGCTTCTTGATTTCTTTGGCAATGAACTGTTGCCGCTCCAAGGCCTGCATTCGGACTTTTTGCTTGACGGATCGGGCATGTGGGCAGACAGCAAGGTGGTGCTCATTTACCTCCCTGGGAACACCGGGGTTATCATATGGTTTCCAAGCAAACACATCGATATTCGCCCGCAGGAAGGCAATGAGCGCGATTTCCTATTTGTCATCAAGGGTGGCGTTGATAGTATAAGTACCATCGATGCCAGCCAACCCTGCCGGGATCTTCTTCACTTGGGGTGCAACAACCTTGGATCTTTTGTTGTTGGAACACTCCGGCACGTAATCAACGGGTGTCGTGCACTCAGAGGGGGCACGCTTCCTGGACTCCTTGCCGAAGGTCCTACAATGCCTCTTCTTTCCTTTGCTTTTCTTGGCGGGAGTTGTTGTTTCCGCAACCTCTGCTATGACAGCATCCCGGTACATCTTGTCCACGCAGATAATTGCATCCTTCTCATCTAATGGGATGGTGATGACCCCCAGCGGCCCAGGCATCTTCAAAGTGTTATAGGCATAGTGGGATGGTGCCATGAACTTAGCCAGGGCCGGGCATCCCAGAATCCCATTGTACGGTAGGGGGAGATCAAGCACATCAAACAAAATCTTCTCAGTCCGATAGTTTAGTTCTCCCCCAAACATCACCGGCAACATAATCTTTCCCTTGGGAAGCCTCCTGCCGGGATTGACTTCTTGAAACGTGTTGGTAACCTCTAGCCCTTCTTCTCCTATCTGAAGCTTGTTTGATGTCTGCCGGGGAAATCAGATTGAACCCGGCCCCGCCATCCACTAACATCTTTGTGACCTTGAGGTTGCGAATTGTTGGGAAGACCAACAATGGCAAACACCCTACCGCAGTGGTGCGGCTAGGGTGATCCTCCTCATCAAAGATAATGGGCATGCAGGACCACTTGAGCGGCTTCCCAGCCTCTGGCGCTGGTTCCATAGCATTGACCTCTCTTGCCCATCCCTTGAGTTGGCAATGGGAAGTGTGCAAAGACGCACCTCCATCAATGCACAGGGCGTTAGTGGGCTTCTAAAATTTCTGCTCACTGGTTTCCACATCATTCCCTTGATCACTCATATCATCACAGATTTCATTCTCTTGGCCCCTGGCGGGTTTTCCTTGGTTCTAAAAGGGTTTGCCGGGGTGGTTTGATTCACCACATCGTCCCTTACCACCAACAGCATTCTGACCTTTTTCCTTATCACGCTTATCATACTCTGCCCTCTGTATCTTGACGAGCTTCTCAACCTGGTAACACTCTTGAAGGTCATGGCCTTTGATCCGGTGGATCTTGCAGTACGGGCCATCACCTTTCCCAACTTTTTCTGTGGCAGCGGCTTCCCGGCAGGTAGCGCACACGGCAGCTTCCTTGCCGGGGGCCTCAGCTTTGGCCTTTTTGCCGGTACTAGGTGTGCCTGACCCTTCCACAGTCATCACTGTCTTATCTCTTGGCTTCTTATTGCGCTTCTTGCCCTTTCTGTGACTGGTTGATTCATTTTCATCCTCTGAATCAACATTGATGCAATCCTCCTCTCCGGGCAACTTCATTCCTTCCTCCATCCGAGCACACTTATCCACCAGCGTGTACAACTCCTTCACAGTTTTGGGAAACCGTACATTCATCTTAGAACGAATGCAACGGTTGTGCACATTGGACTGGAAGGCCGCTATAATAGCTGTCAGATGGATATTTGAAATATTTCTATGAACTTTACTGGACTTACAGAGGGTTTCTCCTTCCTTCTACTGGAGAAGCTGCAGGTCGCTAGGCCTGTCGGGCTCTTGGTGACCACCGGTGAAGGCACCGATGAACTCGTGGCACAGATTTGCCCATGAAAAAATGGAGTTCTCCGGCAGGTACATCAGCCAAGACCTCACATTGGACTTGAGGGCCAAAGGGAAGTAGTTGGCGAACACCTTCTCATCTCTTCTCTCGACAACCTGAACAGCGATGGTGTAGATGCTTAGGAACTCTGCCGGGTTCAGCCTCCCATCGTACTTCTCGGGTATCTCTGGCTTGAACGTGCGAATGGATGGCCAACGCACTTGCCGCAGCTCTCGTGTAAAGGCAGGGCAGCCGACCTCGAAAGGTAGGCACCACTACAAAAAAAATACACTTCCGTGATGATATGTGTTTGTCACAGTAGGTCGCGTTTTTTGTCATGCATGTACATCCATGACAAATTTATGACAGAATCAAGATGGTCATACCTGTGCTGTCGTAGTAGTGTTCCATGACATTACCAAAATTATCATCACGGAAGTGTCCACTTCCATGACGATAAATCGCGCGTTACAAAAGTGCTTTCGTCAAGGGTGACCGACACGTGGCATCCACCATAACGAAACGCCGTTAAGCTATCGGGTCGGGTTTTGGATCCGATAACCCGTTAATAGCCCCGACCAATGGGGATTTTCCACGTGTAAAATCATCATTGGCTGGAGGAAACACGTGTCGGCTCATCGTTGGGACAGATGTCATCCACTGATTGGACAGAAGTCGCCTATGATACGTCAACACGTGGCACGGCCCAACAGAGGCCCATTCTATGAAAAGGCCGGCCCGTTTGACTTGGTCAAAAGGTGGCGGGCCAGCCCATGGAAAGCCTGTTAACGGCTTGTTCGCATATAGCCCATTTACAGCCCGCTAACCCAAGGCCCGTTACGCCCTATCTGAATTAGGCCCAGTAGCGTCATCTGGGCCATCCAATATGATTCCAGGCCATTTTCACTTCTGGACCATGTATGGCCCATGACGTATTTCGGCCCATATGAGGCCCTATGTAACTCTTGGCCTATTAACGGCCCGTGGTGAAACTGGCCCGTAATGAACAGTGTATCACTTTACACCCATTAACGGCCCATGGTGAAACTGGCCCGTAATGAACAGTGTATCACTTTATACCCGTTAATGGCCCATTATTCCGTTGGGCTGTTTCTAGCCCATGTTATCTTTCGGCCTTCTCAGAGCCCATTTATTCTTGGGCTCATTTCCAGCATTCGTTTACTAACGGCCCGTTACTGTAATTTTCTGCTTGTGGGCCAAATTCAGCCCGTGGTTACAGTCGGTCCGTTTGTGGTCCGTTAATACGTTGGGCCGTTTTCATAGCGTCATCAAATACGGCCTATTAACGATGGCTCGTTATGGTCGGCCCATGAATGGATGATTCCAACTCTAGCCCATTTACGGCCATAATGCGGCCTGTTATTGGCCCATGTTTGGCCAATCGGTCATACGGCCCGTATAAGGCCCATTGATGATACGGCTTGTAGAAGGCCCATTGTTTCTACGACCCTTAGAAGGCCCATTGTTTCTACAGCCCGTAGAAGGCCTACTATTTCTACGGCCCGTAGAAGGCCCACTATTTCTACGGCCCGTAGGAGGCCTAGTGTCACTACAGTAAATATTACCCCATGGTTATTGTGGTCTAGTTTTAAAAAATAGGTTATTGCAGCCACAAGCAAACCGCGGAAAAAGAACTGCACTTACTACAAGCAAACAAATAAACAAGACAACAAGGAAATAAATAAGCAAGCAACTTATGCTAGGCTATCACGACTATTACACATATTACATCCACTGGGCATCAAAGTTTGCCACCAGTGCAAATATAGGGAACAAAGCAGCATATAAACGCCACAACAAAACAAGTCCAGAACTGAAACCACTTTAGAAGAGTTCAAGAAACAACATCCTGGGTACCCATAATGCTGGCAAGATGCTCAAGCTTATTAACTTTCTCTTGTTTGGCACTTAAATCCTCCAGCGCTTGCTGTTGCACAAGAAAGTACGCATTTGAATTCTGCAGGGACTTCCTCAGTCCTTCGGCTTCTTGCCGCAGCACAGCTGATTGATGCCTTTCAGCTTGTAGCTGAGACTGAAGAAGCCTAAGTGATTCAGGCAGTGAGTTCGAAGAGCTTGTGCCAGCGGTACTGGCCAGTAACTCGAACACTACATCAACGCAGGACTGTGGGGTTTTCTCACTGTCTACAAGATCGTTTTTATCACCTTTCTTGGAGACCAACAGGGTTGTCTCACTATCTTGAACCTTATCTGCATTACTTTCTCTACCATTGCATAGTGGGGTGCTCTTCTCCAATATTCTGTTTGCATACTACAAGAGAAACAAGCAGACACATCACAGGTTTAGCTTGTAGTATACGAAACTCATTTTGGTAAACCGGTTCAGTAGTAAGGTGGACAGGATAACAGCATGAAACAAACATATATCTATGTACTATGGTCACTGTATTGTCCATATCATTCTAGTTTATGTTCCCTAATCAAGATAGAGACACAGTTCAACTCATATATTTTTAAGACACAGCAGCATAGACAGAATATAAGTGTGAGAAACTACACAGCATTGGCAGCACTTGTAATGTGCATCACATGAGAACATAACTGTTTATACAACTTAAACTGAAATCAACATAGAGCAAGAAGTTAGAACAGCAATCCAGTTAAAGAAATAGGTTTAAAACATACCTGTTGCGCCATTGGAGTTTCAATTGGATCCTTCAAATTCGAAAGTAGTTGGTATGAGTAAATACAGTGATGCAACAGCAAAGGAGTATGGACCATAGCTACGGAATCTGACCTGAGAACAGTTGCTCTTCTGCTTTAAACGTGGAGTTTGGGTTAGCTGTGGTGGTCTTCGTGCTTTGGGCACTGCAGTAGCTTTACAAACTGCTCGTGTGGGGGTACTCTGTGGTGGACATGGTGCTTTGTCAACTATAAGTGGGTTACTATCCGCTGGGGTTGCGGTTAGATGGGTTGTAGCTGGTTCTCTGCCCAACGGTGTAAGTGTGCAATCTGGAAGAGTCTCGATTATGTGTGGTGGGGCTAGTTTGTGGGCCAGTACAACCATGGTTCTATCTGCATCGACGGGTAGCACTGTCTTTTGTGAAGAACGGGTTTTTGCTCCCTTAGATACTGCCATCACCCCCTCCAATTCAAATGGCTGATAAACAAGAAAAGAAATTGAACGTACAGACATTGTATGATAGACAGATGTGGTAATTCACATATATGTTGTCTAACCAAACAGGACAGCATGACACAATTTCACATATATGATGCCTAACTAAACAGGATAGCATGACACAGTTTCAGATATATGATGGATAACTTAACAGGATATAATGGCATAATTCAACATATGATGAGTACCTAAACAGGATGACATGACAAAACTATATGATGTCTTTCTAAAATAGGTTGGGATGAAATAATTCACATACATGTTGTCTAAGTATACAGGATGGCATGATATAATTGACATAATTGATTCATATACTAAGCAGCTGGCACTCGCATGTATGATCTCTAAACTAAGCAGATAGAATTCAATATTGTGCATATGATGTCTAAACTAAGCAATGCAAGACACCATATGCATCATATGAGAAATATAAACATTGCAACTTAGAGCATACACCTCAGGTGGGATATAGGACTGGTCATCTGTCTCTGAATCCTCCTCTGAGGAGCTCCCTGTAACCATCGAGATATATGCTTCAACAGGTACCATTGCCTGCTCTGAAGACCTTGTTTTCACTCCAGATTTTTCCATAACCGGCTCAAATGGCTGATACACATGAAGAGTAGTTCAATATACACAGATTGTCGACAAATGGAATACGTAATGAAAAAAATATGGCATGAGATAATTCACATATATGATGCCTGGCTCCATGGCGGTGCATAATTCACATATATGATAACTGGCTGAAAAACATGGCATTGCATAATTCACATATCTGATATAGAAAGCAAACAGGAGGCATTCACACAAAGCATGTCTAATCTAAGCAGATGGCATGGCAATGCAAGACACCATATGCATGATATGAGCAATATAACCCAGCCAAGTTAGAGCATGCACCTCGGGGGGGGGGGGATACGACTGGTCATCTCTCTCTGAATCCTCCTCTGAGGAGCTATCTGTAACCAGCAAGAAATCTGCATCGACAGGTAGCACTGACTGCTCAGAAGACCTTGTTTTCACTCCAGATTTTCCCATGACCGACTCAAATGGCTGATGCACAGGAAGAGTAGATGAATGTATAAACATTGTTGACAAATGGAATACATTATGGAAAAAAATATGGCACAATACAATTCACATATACGATGACTAAAAAGCTGGTCATTTGTTGAAATCTCTAAAAAGACAAATATTTAGGAATGGTGGGAGTATGATATAGAAACCAAACAGGTGGCATTCACACAAAGCAAATCTAAACTAAGCTGATGACATATAAGATGTATAATGTAAGCAATGCAAGGCGCCATATGCATGATATGACCAACATCAGCATGCCAGGTTAGAGCAAACACCTCAGGTGGTAAACAGGCGTGGTCGGCTCCTTCTGAATCTCCATCTGAACAGTTATCTTCCTCTGGAATACAATCTGGAAATGCAGGAGGGGGGGGGGCACTTCGCCCACCATGGAGCGGCGTCTGCATGACATTATATTCGCACGCAACGGTCTTCTCTTTTTCTCTACATGTTCAGTACGATTGTGTACAATATCTGACATGCATAATAAAAAATAGTTAGATTTTGTAAGGCCTAAGGGGTGCATGCAAAAATCAAGACTGATGGTAGCAAACGAGTGGATGGATCCAAAACTAATGATAGCATGTAGATTATAGCTTCAGTTTAAAAAGATAGACAATGGATCATCTATTGTTTGTTGCCCACCCAACATGAACCACATAGAAGACCCCAGATGAACCAGATAGTAGACATATACTATTCGTTGCTGGCTCGATATGAGACCCATGAGCAATTCAAAACTCAAGATTGAACGATAAAGTAGCAGGTAATAATAACCGATGTATAACGTAAGCAAACACGAAAGACTGCGACCTCTCTTCCGGAACTGTGTAGTCCTTAGGTTCATCTGCTCAGTCGATGATGGTAATGCAGTTGGCGTGGCTGCCGGCAACGGGGAAGATGATCTGAGGCGGCGAAAGAAAGTCTACAGGGAGGATCTCTGCTGCAGTGAACGCTTCTGTCGATGGTGCACCTCAAGTGGGGTGGATGACGGCACGGCAGGAGCAGGACATAACACACAGAGTTTTCTTTGACGCCAATCTGAAAATGAAGTAAATCTGTAAGGCCTCCTTAGAATTGGAGGATTCTATAAACGCTGGGAGAGGAAAAACACAGGAATAGGATAGGAATGCACGTGCAAAACAGAGCATTTGGAAACATAGGATTTCAGTCAACCTGGGTGTTTGGCTCACATGAATTGGAAGAACAGAGGAATGGAGAAACAAAGTGATGCGACGAGTGTACAACCTCTTTGGCATAGCCTTGTGGACCTCAGCATCATTGGGTTGAATGTGGAGGATGGTGATGATGCTGGTGTGACTGTCGGAGGCGGGGAAGAAGATCTGAGGCCTCTGGAAACGGTGCCGAGGGTACTGCTCCGCTGTGATGGACGGTTCCGTCGTTGGAGCAGCTCCGCTAAGGTGTACGACGACGAGGCTGAAGCATGACAAGACAGACAACGTTAATCTGAAGTGGGACCCTAATATCATCTGCAATAGATGATGTAAAATACATCACCAAAAAGTGCTAGATGTAAAACGCATCAGCCGCGCCACGGTCGCTCCGACAGATGCTGTAAGTACTGTTCACTCTGAACTTAAATGAAGAAAATGAACTTCACAGTAGAAACTAAATTTTACTGTCGAAACTGATTGAACTAGTAACAGAGCATTTCAATAGATGTTTAGGGCATTCGAGCACTAGTAGCAGAGAAGCAGTTATCTAAATCAACAAACGCTCGAGCAGGCAACGCACTAGTAGAGAGCAAGTCGTGCAGTAGCACCGCGAGCGAGTGCTAAAGCAACAACTCCTGTAGCTGCCGGAGGTCGTGCAGCATCAGCAGCAACGCAAGCGAGAGCAAGAGCAGAGCAGTAGCACGAACGAAAGCAGGAGTAGTGCAGCAGCGCGACGACAGCAAGAACAGAGTCGCAGTGCGAGTGAGAGCCAGAGCAGCTGCATCTAGTGCCGTTTTGGAAGTCGCCACCGAGGAAGCAACGACATGGGGGAGAGATGCCGTGGATGATGTGGCCGGCGACGGCACCATCGATGGAGACCCGCCATGTCTGCTCGGTATCGAGCACCGGCATCCCCATGAGATCGAATAAAAGATAAAATGCAGCGGTGAGTGCAGAACCTCCTTGGTGGCGCTGAGTTGGCCTCGGCTTCATCTGAGGAATTGGTGAGGGTGCTGCGATTCTGGTGGGGCAGGTCAAGACGGCGCTGTGGGGATTGAGGTGGCGTGATAGATGAGGCGAACATCGGGGCAGCTCCTTGGAGGTGGAGGACGGGGCGGCTGATCCTGCGGGACAACGAGATCGACAACGGATCCTCATCCGGTGCGGTGGATGAGGGACGACGAGCTGTTGCAGTGGACGACGTAGTCGGGGAAGAGTCTCCGGCTGGGCGGTGGTCGGGAGGCCGACGAAGGAGCATGGGGTTTAGCGGGTTTTGGCGGCCTCGGTGTATGAATGGGGGGGCGAAGGGGGAGGGGGAGCCAAGCTTCGGGACGCGCTTGTCCGAAATGTAGGGTAAGTTACCAGCGTACCCCCACCGGTTTTCACACCGTGACGTGGAGCTTCATTTCTGGCTGAGGGGTAGAAGGGGGATTTCGCGTGTCTGGGCTGCGGGAGCGATTTCGGATGAGGAGGGAGTTCTCGCGCGCGTCCAAATTTCGGGATAACAAGGCGCGGCGCGGGTTGAAGAAGCGGGAGTTTCAAAGCAGGTGAGACAAAAGATACTCGAGCTTGAAAAATTCGGGATAACAAGGTGCAGGTTCCTTGTTCGGCAGAACAAACTTAACGTGTAAAAAAACAATTCATACAAGACACAAGAGAGTCATGTCCCCTTTTACTATATTGCTATAGATGCCATTGAAAAAACTACAAGAAAAATGTAAAAAAATCGAGAGAACAAGATTACCCTGCACAGTACCAAATCGATTCGCACTTCCCTCAACAACAACAAAAAAAATTAATTCCCACCAAAGAAAGAGTAATGTCCATTTTTATATGATTACAGATGCCATGATCTCGAATTTCAATTTTTGAATCCACGTTATGTTGAATTCGAATATATCGTTAGGTGACCTTGCGGTTTATAATTGATGTAGTCGTACATTTTGATCTTCCATCATATATGAACATTTTACTCCACCATGTGAACATATATATTGTCGTCTACCATATGGACTAAATTTGAATCAATTTTCCTTATTTGATTACGATTGTTGTCAAGTTATACAATAATTTAAATATTATCTTGATAACAAAAAACATGCATATAGCAGTAATCTTATTTCACTATGAACTACATGTACGATACGCTCTCCAATTCAAATATTTGTATCCATTTTATGTTGAATTCAAATCATAGTACATTATTGGTCTAGGTAGCGAGATGTTCGGGATAATCTAAAACCTGTTTTCATATGTATAATTTTTGGCTGAATTGGGACAAGTTTTGGTATAAGCTTCTTCCAAAACCGGAGATTCTCTCAACAAGCCTCGTGGTTCCGAGAGGGAATGTGTCACCTTTGTGTGCGAAACGATATACGCTGCCTCCCCCCTGATTTTCTTTACAGAGGCAACATAGAACTATATGAGCGCCCTGTTAAATCTCGGAATTATTTCGGGTTCGTTTGGCCTTTTTATACATTAATTGAGTTTCTAGACTTTTAAAGTGCATAATCTAAATATGACCTGCATGCACATGCTCCGGTGCACCAAAGTTGGTTGAAAAATCACATGTGTGTCCTTGGTTGAATTTCTAGGTCCCATGGAACAAATGAGAATGAAATTCAAACATCTGGGCGTCGTGACTCGGCCGAGAGCATCGAGAAACTTAGATTTTAAATTCATGTAAATCCAAAACTCGTCTGGAAATCAAG
Source organism: Triticum aestivum (assembly GCF_018294505.1). Taxonomy (NCBI): domain Eukaryota; kingdom Viridiplantae; phylum Streptophyta; class Magnoliopsida; order Poales; family Poaceae; genus Triticum; species Triticum aestivum. Next base: position 56,521,425 of record NC_057804.1, read on the forward strand.
AAACTTGGCATGGTGTCATGTCATGGCACTAACATGTTGTGGTAAAAAATTGGGCCGATTTGGAAGCTCGTGGTTCTAAGAGGGAACGTGCCACCTTTGAGTGTGAAACGATATACGCTGCCCCCCCCCACCCTTGAGTTTCTTAACAAAGGCAACATAGAACTACATGAGTGCCCTATTAAATTTTGGAATTATTCCGGGTTCGTTTGTCGTTTTTTATACATTAATTGAGTTTCTGGTCATTTAATGTGCATAAGTCAAATTTGAACTACAAGCACATGCTCTCGTGCACCAAAGTTGGTTGAAAAATCACATTTGTGTCCTCGGGTGAATTTCTAGGTCCCATGCAAGAAATGAGAATAAAATTCAAACATCTGGGCATCGTGGCTCGGCCGAGAACATTGAGAAACTTGGTTTTTAAATTCTTGTAAATCCAAAACACGTCTGAAAATCATGAAACTTGGCATGGGTGTCATGTCATGGTACTACCATGCTGTGGTAAAAGAATTGGCCGAATAGGAACATATTTTGGTATAAGCTTCTTGCAAACCGAAGCTTCTCTCAAGAAGGCTCGTGGTTCTGAGAGGGAACGTGCCACCTTTGAGTGCGAAACGATATACATTGTCCCCCTTGAGTTTATTTACAAAGGCAACATAGAACTACATGAGTGCCCTGTTAAATTTTGGAAATCATTCCGGCTTCGTTTGGCCTTTTTTACACATTAATTGAGTTTCTGGTCATTTAATGTGCATAAGTCAAATTTGAACTACAAGCACATGCTCTCGTGCACCAAAGTTGGTTGAAAAATCCCATTTGTGTCCTCGAGTGAATTTCTAGGTCCCATGCAAGAAATGAGAATAAAATTCAAACATCTGGGCATCGTGGCTCGGCCGAGAACATTGAGAAACTTGGTTTTCCAATTCTTGTAAATCCAAAGCATGTATGAAAATCATGAAACTTGGCATGGGTGTCATGTCATGGTACTACCATGCCGTGGTAAAAGAATTGGCCGAATAGAAACAGATTTTGGTATAAGCTTCTTGCAGACCGAAGCTTCTCTCAAGAAGGCTCGTGGTTCTGAGAGGGAACGTGTCACCTTTGTGTGCATAATTCAAATTTGAAATACAAGCACATGTTCCAGTGCACCAAAGTTGGTTGAAAAATCGCATGTGTGTCCTCGGGTAAATTTTTAGGTTCCATGCAAGAAATGGGAATGAAATTCAAAATTCTAGGCATCGTGGCTGGGCTGGAAACATTGAGAAACTTAGTTTTTTAATTCCTGTAAATCCAAAACACGCATGAAAATAATGAAACTTGGCTTGGTGCCATGTCCGATTTGTGAAGGCAAACACATTAACAATCAACAAAGTCATTTTGGAACAAGTGTTGTCACGTTACAATCGGAAACACATGTATTATTGAAACCGTGGGCGTTCTATTTACTACCATTTACGTGCCGCCATGCGTCCCCATTTTTTATTAGCTAGGAGGCGCCGTGCAGGGTAGCTATTTGAGTACGAGAGGCGTGCGATCAGACCCCTGCGCGTGCTTATCGGGAGGAGAGCCCTTTGACCTCCATCTGCCGTCTACCTCTCTCCCAAGGTCTCCATTAATGGCGCCCGAGCCTCTATTTAATGGCGTGTCTATGTCTCACTCGACTGAGATTTAAGAGAGAAAAAAGAAAATCTGAAAGCACGGATCTTGATGTAAGATTTGACGGACCTATATAGCATCTACTGTGACTTATAGAAAGACTGATGAATATATAAGGACGATTAATTGTCTTACATAATTAGAAAGATAATTAAAAAAGCCACATGTGGCTACGCCAGAAATACACAAGGGCAAAAGAAGAAGGAAGACAAGGATCTGGCTCGCTGATCTCTACTTTCTTGATGCGTTGCTGCAGGCCGCGGGAACTAGTCTCTGCGGCGAGCGGCGATAAGCTCTTTCGTGTCCTCAAGACGCTGCTTGAGACATCCACGGATTCCTCCACCAGCCTTTGGTGCTCGATGCGGAGCATGTCATTCTCGTCCATAAGTTTCTTGACGATGACACCGATCCTCTTCAACAAGGCACTGGTCTCCTCCTGCTAGTCTGCACTTCGGACGATCTTCGCCCTTAGCAGGTCGCGCTTGGCCCGGAGCCTCTCATTGCCCTCCCTTAGTTGCCGGATGACGCTAGTAGCCTGTTCAAACGAGGCTTTCATGTCGTCCTGCAACCTTGCCCAGCTGGAGATCTGATCCATCTGGCTATGGACAACCGCATGCATGCGCCTGTAACAGTCGTCGCCTGCCCGCGAGGAATTTTTCCAGGCCACCGCGGCGCGGCGGGACATCTTTGCTGCTTCTGCGGCGCGGCCGGACCAGTCTGCTGCATGAACGGCATGGCGGGACCTCCGTGCTACTTCAGCGGCGCGGCAGGACCTCTGTGCTGCTACTTCCGCGCGACGGGACATGTCGGCTGCTTTCGCAGCGAGGCTTGACATCTCTTGTGCTTCCCCATCCATACTCGCCTCTCCCTGGTGGCAATCTCTCGACCCATAACTCACGCTGGCCATGGCAGACGCAAGGGAAGGATGTTGAATGACTTGTTTGTTTTTGTGGATGAGGAGTTGAGGAGGAATGTGTAGTAGTCTTGGCATACTAGTATTTATAACCGAGTACTAATATGCTCCTAAGTGGGAAACCATTTAGGTTGTGATCAGTGTGAATAGGTTTGCAATTCAATATAGCATGGAGTAATTTGGAATGTGACGAGACGCAAGCTCAAAATTTATTGACGGTTCTAGTTTCGAAGTGCGGCACTATTCCCAGATGGTGTTACGTGGGGACGTGTTCTTAGCCGTGGTGTACTTTTTCTACTGTGTACGTGCAATAACTGGCACCGTCGTATACATATCTTACGGTTAATGGGGCGTTCGACAGGAATAGCCGTGTGGCGAGCTATAGGCTAGTCTTTATTTAGACGCATTAAACCTATCTCTCGGGACTTCTCGCACGCCCATCATGCCACCCACAAAAACTTGTACTTTGAGTTTAGTACGTTATACAGGAAGAGAAGAGGTGCACGCACGCACTCGTCCTCTCACACACGCGTCTGTTTTTTCTCGAAAAGGAGGATGATGACCCCCGGCTTCTGCATCTGGGAGTCACACACGCATCTATAGCTACGAATTGTAGTGTTCTCAACCATCCGACTGGCTCTATCATGGATGTACCTATATACTAAAACATGTCTAGATATATCTATATTTTGACAAATGGAAGGCATGTATTGTGGAACGGAGGGAGTGCTTGTCATCAAAATGGATAAAAAGGGACGTATCTCAAACTAAAATATGTCTACATACATCTCCTTTTATCTAGTACTTCTTACCCAAAGGAACTTTATATCCAACAGACACAGAATATCCGTTCGACTATTGGAAACTACTGATCTGATGTCGAAGTAATTGCTGCATCGCCACCAAAACCCACCATTTCTTAAGCTAAAGTAGACCGAGGTAATCCCTATATTAGCATATTACTAAGATAAACAGAAGGCAATGTAGAAACATTTAGGATGTGAGCTTGTCAATCTGAATGTGGAGGGACACCAGCTTAGCCCCGGCCAGCAGCTTGGGCGGAACTGTGAAGAAGGTCAGCTCCTGCACGTCGACGTTGCCGAGATCCTTGCTACTTGTCACCTCCATTTCCACCTTGACGGCATCGGTCGTGCCTTTGGGCTCCCCCGACGGGCCGTTCGCCCACAGCTTGGCCACGTAGTGCGGAAGTGGGGACGCCCCCTCTCTGATGCAGACCACCGACACGGTGATAGGCGTGCCGATGTCGAGCATGCCGCCGACCAAGAAAAACGCGCGGCCGTCCTCCTCCATGAACAGCAAGAGCCGTGGCTCTAACAGTGGCACTTGCACCTGGAGCACCTTGTCATACTGGATCCTGTGCACGGGCATGGGATGCGCGTTGCTGATGTGGTGGTAGAGCGCCGGCGGCTGGCCTTCGTAGCCGTAGACGGGCATGAGGCATTTGCAGGGCGCGAGCGGACACACGCTCTGGTGATCGGCGAGCTTGTGGTAAGTGACATAGAACCCACAACCTTCATGCGGGCACACCACCCTTAGCGACAAAACGACGGCTTCCACCGCCGTGCTCCGCACGTCGAAGCCACCGCCGTGCTCGCACTTCTGGCACTGTCGCTGGTTCCCGGGGCGCTCGACGCGGCAGTCCGCGCAGGCCAGGTGCCCTCCCTTGCACTTCAGAAATCAATCGAACAACACATCAATCAAGAAACCTGCACCTTGCTCAATCAGATGAACGGACGAGGTGTATTCGAACCTCATACACTAGAGGCATCAAGAGGCGGAGGCACAAGGGGCAGTGGAGCACGGTGAGGTCCATGGAGACCTTAGTGAGCTCCATCGTCGGTTCCTGTTCCGTCTGCATGATCTCGCCCTCCTCGTGCACAACCATCTCTCGCTTGGTCCGGGGCATTACAAAGCTTTACCGTCACATATTTTACACTCTGCACATAACTCTCCTCTCGCATACCAAGGAAGGCAGTAGTTTGAGTTTTCTGGACAAATTTGCCCCTGCGCATGAGTAAGCTGCATAAATATCGACAGTAAATGCGCATGCAATGGTTGGTGGTCCTCCTTCCTTTTTGCTTGAGTTGGCTTCCCCAGGCGGTCAAGCCGCATCTGGCGCTGCATGCGTTTGCCTGTAGCCATTTTCTGCTTTCGAAACTGGCGCGATTAATGGAGGCAGAACTAATCGAGCGGGGGCACAGATGGAAACCAACACGGACGCGCATACTAATCTGAGAAAAACAAGAAAAAGTTATACGTAAAGTAAAAGGAATCAGAGGGAGTACTACTTCAAGGTGCATTAAATCAACACATGCAAGTATCAAAAGGAGAGTCACGGCATGCATGCATTGTAATTAATGCATTAGTAACCGCAAATTATTGAAATATATCGAGTGCAGTGATTTGATGTGTCGCGTAAACTCATACATCGACGAGAAGTTTGATTATCCTCGCCCTCGCAGACTTAACTGCACCTGCCTTTGGCTGTATGACAGGTTAGCCACCCACCTGTCGGGCCCACATGTCATACACGCAAAGGCAGGAGCGTCCCTCCCTCGCCCATGAGCGTGGTGGCTGGCAAGACTAGGAGAAGCTTTCGCTACACGCTCTCTCTCCCGCACACGGTGGACATGCAGCAGTTCAATCGGTGTCAGATGGCCAGAAGCGTACTGTAGTACTCCTCCAGTGCAGTAGTACTCCATCATTGTTCGACTTCCCCAAGAGGCGAAGAGCCAAGCGCAGCCCGGACGCTCGTGTGGCAATTTCATGTGTAGAGTAGTCTAGGATAGTGTGTACCATGCCTGTAAGCTTAAAATCGTTCGGGTCGGCTCCATGCTATGTGGCCGTCTCGAAGTTTAAAAAAAATAGTCTTCTGGCCCTACCTGTCACCCTGGTGATTGTAGTTTGCACGCTCATCTGGTCAAGATAGGAATATATATTTTAATTTGTTTTTTTTAAAGGGGGGACTCCCCGGCCTATGCATCAGAACGATGCATACGACCACATATATTTTAATTTGTGGTGGGTAAATGTTAGAGGTTGTAGCAAATATATTGTACACTGCGGGTCTTTCAGCCAAGTTCAGAGGCAAGCATGTGGGGCGAGTGGTATGATGTGTCACGTCAACTCGTACAACGAGGAGAAGCTTGATTTTACTACACGCTTTCTCCCTCGCCCATGCGTGCGGTTGCTCGCAAACAAGGACATGCTTTTGCTTAGTAGTACTTCTACAACAAGCTATCCGTCCCGCTCGCGGTGGACGGACATGCAGCAGTGGATTCGACACTGTAGAAGCAGTAGTAGTAACATCATTGTTCGTCTTCTCAAAGAGGCGAAGAGCCAAGCGCAAACCGAACGTTGCATGAGACAAAATTGCTATGTGAGACCACTATTGTACTACAACTACTTGCTAGTATAGCCCTGTAAACCAGAAAGGAGTATTTGCCCTTCTAGAGATTTCAACAAGTGACTAGACTACACCGAGACGGAGTACATATGGAGCAAAATGAGTGAATCTGCACCGTAAATAAACACGTACTAGTTCTATCGTTTTCCTCTTTTTGACACGCATTTACATTTTTTTTGACACAGTACAGATGCAAGCGCTCATATACACGCGCATAGACTCACCCCTATGAACGCACACGCACGGCACTATCATCTTGAAATTTACGAAGTCACCATAGGCACCTCGTCGTCGACGGGTCCATAGGTGCTTGAATGCCAAGGAGAGAGAGGGTAGCGGTTCCCGAGACGTTGAACGGTCAATGATGCATCCTCAATTACATGTAGAGGGAATTAATTGGAGAAGCAGAATAGAGCCAGCACGATGTGAATGCAACAGAGTTTGGACTCTCATATAATAAAGGCGCCCCACCACTCCAATCCATCTACTCCCAAGTCTCTGCGCAACACTGCTCCCTCCAATCCAAGACCGAGTGACCAGAATCCACAAGCACCTATGGAGGGATGGACGCGAGTGGCAGTTGACTGTGCCAAATCATCCAAGGCGTCGGCCTACGGCCCCGCACCGTGCAACGTTTCCAGACGGTGCCGGCGACCGCAGGCATCGTAGCCCTCGCCGAAGCCGGCTTCGCCTCTCGCATGGACGACATGATGGTCAACTCCATCCGCAAGTTCACCGCCGTCAAGAAGCGCGCGGACGACCTTGTTGTACTGCTCCAGCCCGCGTGCCCAGGCTCCTCATTGCCTGCCACCCTCATCGGCCTCCATGGTGACGAACTCTTTCAAGCCCTGGTGGCCCTGCAGTTACCGAAGGTCGCGACAAAGAATGTGCACCTCGAGGCCGCGCTCGCCGTGCAGCTCCTCGCCATCAATGGCTGGAATCTTTGGACGCCATTGTTCAGAAGCACGTTGACCTAGCCACGAAAGCGGCTGCTACTTAGGCGCTGTTCGGTGGGCCGGCACCCTGAGTCTAGGAGGTGGACGTCATCGATGGATGCATCTCTTCTTCTTGCCTCCTATAACTAGCACTGCATCACCTCGTGGCCTTAATGTTTTATTAGTATAGTACTCCCTCCGTTCCCAAATATAAGTCTTTCTAAAGATTCCAGCAAGTGACTACTACATACGGAGCAAAATGAGTGAATCTACACTCTAAACTATGTCTACATACATCTGTATGATGTATTCCATTTGAAATAGTATCTAAAAAGGCTTATACTTATGAACGGAGGGAGTATATGGCATTTTTATTCCAGTCGTAACGTTTTCACTGTGAGGTGGGGCCGCAGTTGAGCAAACCCACCCCGCCCACCGGGTGTCGGCCGAGTTTAGAATTAGAAGAGAGAAACGAGGGAGGAGAGCTAGCTGTAGCACGGACGCTGTTGTTAGATGGGACTCGTGTTTATAGAATAGGAGTACTGAGCACTCGTGCCTTTTTTTGAGGAAAAAATTAGTCGTATGTCTAGTACCACTAGTTGGGTGCGTGCGACCTATAGTTGTCATCACTCTAGGTCTCCTTTTCGAACCGTGGCTATGCTTCACAGAACATATTTTTTCACACATTTATCCTCCTTTATGTACTCCTAGTCTATTTCCACGTGCTCCCATTCGCCGACATGTGGGACATAGAGCATCTGAGTCGTAGTGCATGCACGACTCGGAGCATATGCCGGGGTACTTTACATTTCAGACCTCATGAATTACATGCAAACCCCCCGCAGAAGAATAAATAAATGAATGAATTACTACATGAAACAGGATTATTTTCGTGGAAACCGGAGCACATTCATTAAATTTTGGACATAACACGTTTATAAAAAATGATCGGACCTAAACCAGTCTAAGGGCCTCTTTGATTTTTCCCGCAAAAAAAAGGGCCTCTTTGATTTGCAGGACACTGAAAACACAGGAATGGGGAAAGTATGATGGCGATGAACCGAGACGAGGAGAACTCTAACTCAGTTAGAGGTTAGAGTTAGATTCTAACCCTGAACTAACTCTAAACCAAAGATGTGTATGGATGGCAGGGTTAGATTGACAATAAAGGCTCTATCTCAATCATTTGACTACTTTGGACCCTATTTCTTGCCGGATTTGTGGCCGGCTCTTCTGTGGCCTCCTCCCGCTCACAATTGACATAAACGAACCATCTATACAAATCAAGCATGCAAAACATGATAATTTTTACTTTGTCCATAAAAATGAGATATCCCACTTAAACATACAAGTCGTCAATCAAGCTTCACAAAATAAAAAAAACACTTCATGAAACAAAGAATGAGCTAACTCATCACGGAAGTCACTCACGATAGGGAGGGAACCCGGAGCCCCTCATGCACCAAGGGAGGAGCTCGCCATCGTAGCTCTGGAGGAAGGCTCTGTAGAGCCCATGCCCCGGGAACCCCTCCAACGCCGGCCCTTGCGAGTTGAGGTCGACACCGACATGGGTAGCAGGGCCGCTTGCCGCCGACTGGGAACTTAATCTTTGGGCCTCTAGAAATAATGCAAGCCTGAAACTGAAATACCTAGAAAGGTGAACTAAATCTTTGGGCCTCTAGAAATAATGCAAGCCTGAAAGTGAAATACCTAGAAAGGTGAACTGAATCTTTGGGCCTCTAGAAATAATGCAAGCCTGAAACTGAAATACCTAGAAAGGTGAACTGAATCTTTGGGCCTCTAGAAAGAATGCAAGCCTAAAATTGAAATACCTAGAAAGGTGAACTGAATCTTTGGGCCTCTAGAAATAATGCAAGTCTGAAATTGAAATACCTAGAAAGGTGACCTGAATCTTTGGCCCTCTAGAAAGATTTATTACCTCCTCAAGCAGCATCAAACAATTCCATGCGTGCACCACAAATCTATACCAAGTTTGATCAGGATCTACTTTTCCAAATCAGAATTAGCGCTAGACCAAGCAAGTTCAATGATATGGTCGTCAGACAGAGAAGGAACGAACAAACTCACCCCTCTCGCGACCTCCCTGGTAGATGCGCCGCCGCCACGCACGACAGAGGGAGAAAAACGATTGGTGAAGGGGGAGCGGGGCGACCTTCGAAGGCCGGAGGGAGAGGGCGGCCGGAGTAGGGCAGCGGAGGCCGGAAGGAGAGGGCGGCCGGAGGAGAAAGAGGGCGAGCGGCGCTTGGGCGGGCGGCCTATGAGGAACAGAGAGGAGTCGTGCGAGAGGGGGGGAGGGAGCAATCTGGTGTGGGCAGGGGAAATTTTTTTAGTTCTCTTATAGTGGGCCCGAGGATAACTAACCCAATTAGAACCTCTCCATCGGGCTAGTTTTTTTAGCTGGGTTAGAGCAAACTAGCTCAAATTAGCCCCTCTTGTTTCGATAATTTGAGGCTATTTCAACCCAAACTAGCTCTAACTCAGGGATCCAAACAAAGAGGAGTGTTACTGTACATGCTACAGTGTGGACCGTAGCACATTGTTTTTTATGGCCATATCACCACATTGTTTTCTACTGCTGGTTCACTGGGCTACCGTGGTTCGCACTGCTGGTTCACTGGGCTGCCGTGGTTCGCACTCCTCCGACCTGAGTAATACATAGTATAGTACTAGTATATACCGCATCATTCTTTGCTCCTTCTTACTACTCCGACATGTGGGAGAGCCAGCATCCGGGTCGACGTGTCATGCACCAGATTAGAGCGCGAAACTGAAGGGGGGCATCACCCCGGTCGGAGCACCAGTAATTCATGACTATAGTGAGTGGTCATATCACAAGTCTTTCCAGCTGTAACGTGCTGTCAAATCGCACAGCCCCACTCGCTCACCCTCCTCGCCTCTCTGTCAAACCGCCTACCCGAAAACTGCCGCGCGTACTGCCCGGGAAAAGCCCCACCCTCAACTTTTAACTACGCGAAAATAGTTCGAGCTTGTTCGTTCTATATAAATACAGTACTTACTGTATGTTTATTCACCCGTGGGGTTGTTCAATGAATGGAGGGGCAGGGAGCACAAGTGAACAATACTATAGTACTCCCTCCATCTAGGTGAGTAAGTCATCTTAGATTGTGCACCGTGACCAAGGAGGAGGGGAAAACAAGAGACCTTAATGTTTATTTGCTAATTAATAGCATTGCATGCAATGAACTAACCACTGCATGTCATGTTTAGTAGTCTCAAGTCATTAAAAGCATGCACACCCCTCATCTCTTATTGGTTGCTATGTCAAGAAACAAGAAACGAGGTAGAAATTAATGCACCGCGCCTAAGTGTTTTGGGATTATTTGGTTTTCGTAAGATGATTTACACACCTAAACGGAGGGAGTACTACTAGTAGTAAGTAGGAGTCATACAGTAGTCACCTTAAATAGAGAGTTTCTTTTCTTTAATGCCACGTACACAAATTGAAACGCTTGTTGTGGAGAGAAAAAAGATAATCACTCCACTATATATGGACGCAGGGGCATGAGCGCTTGCTTTACTAGGGTTGCTCTCTTCATTCTCTCATCCTCTCCAAATATAAACAAGACAGTGGTAGCAACATTTTCTCTCTCCTCACCGCTGGTCACAGATCCGGCCGGATCCCTTCGGCCGGTGTGTGTAGAGGACTAAAAGGTGCATCGTTCACGTGGTCATCGCCACCGAGGGAGGAAACCCACACCTACCGGAGGGGCCTGATCCTCTGCCCATGCCGTTCTCTCCGACACAGCACCGGCTCGGGAGGTCCTCCGACCCTTCTTCCTCCCTGCCGTATTGTCCGCAGATCCGACCTGCCGCCGCTGACATCCCGGCGACCCTCGGGTATAAGTTCTTCGAAAGCGGCCTTGCTCTACTGCCCCAGCTCCCCACGTGTCTGCATGTGCATCTTTTTCTACTCCCATCAGCTCTTCCAAAGCCACCTAAATTTTTAGTATTATTAGAGGTAAAGCTACTTCATGCATTCGAATCTAGGGCTTTGTTCAAACAACGAAGAAAGGGGGGAAAGTTGTAGCATGAGTCTAGGACTTGATTCAAAGAGGAAATAATATGGTGAAAGTAGTAGAGACCAGATACCCAACCGTTCTCTTGGTTGAAAAGGGAAATAATGGGAAAACGCCATACAAACTGGATAAGGAACAAATCTATTATTGGTTGAAAAAAGGATAGAAAGTGGCGGCTGGTGGACAAGTCAATAGAGTATGTCCAGGATTAGATTTTTTGCCATCACATAGTAAAAGGTCTCCAGGATTAGATTTGCTGCCGTCACATAGTAAAAGGTCTCAGGATTAGATTTGCTGCCCTCACATAGTAAAAGGTCTCCAGAATTAGATTTGCTGCCCTCACATAGTAAAAGGTCTCCAGGATTAGATTTGCTGCCCTCACATAGTAAAAGGTCTCCAGGATTAGATTTGCTGCCCTCACATAGTACAAGGTCTCCAGGATTAGGTTTGCTACCCTCACATAGCATGAACAAACTCGGCATCACCACTTTATGCCTCCTTGTAGGTACATTGTGCTGATGCATCCACTTTTGCATGTCCTAATACCAACCTTTTGCTGTTGTTAATGTAAGGGCGCATGTAAAATGAAGCGATCACACTGTTACTTTAGGGACATGTCTAACCAGTGTTATTGTTAATCTAATGCCTCCAATGATAAGATGCAATTAAACTGTGTTACAAATGGCACTCCTACCATTTTCCCCAGTATGATAAGTAAGTTGCTCCTTTACGCTGCAGAGTGGCCTGGTGTCCCCACGGTCCCATGCCCTTAAACCAACTCTTTAGCTGCTGTTGGTTTACTGTGTCTGGTAAACAAGCAATGCCACCATTAAAGTAATCCCGTATTTGAGGAATCTCATTGTTGATTGTAATGCTTCTGGTAACATGAAGCATTGCTGACGTTTTAAAATTTCTATTGTCCTTGCGTGATTGCCATGAACATAATTAAGATGCTTCTTTTCATTTTGTATATGTTTCATATATTCTTATTGACCAGCAACTGTTTACTTTCTATCTTTTTGTGCAGATAGGGATATCCATTTCACCTTGTTGCTATTGTGACCGTTTGGTGAACTGCACAAAACACTTCTTTTTGGAATGAGTGTCTTGTGCAGTTCAACTAAAATGTCACATGGGCAACATCTCTCAATTTTCGTGGAACTGCACAAAATGGTGATTGGAGTTTCCAAAATCTCTGTCAAGTTCTGTCGGTAATCTCGTGCAACATTTTATTAGCCTTTGCAAGATGGAGTCGTCACTATCACCACAATGGCACTTTATTTTAGTGGAACTGCACAAAAGGATAAGAAAATTATAGTTGCACCTTACATGAGCCGGACAGCCAACCTTAATGTTCCTCAATTTTAGTGCAACTACTAAAGAAGAACCTGCCAGCTCACAAGAGCAAGTACTTCTTGCTAGCTGAATGATGCAATCTTTGCTTCATTTCAGGTGAACTGCAGAAAAAGGCGCATGAATTGAATCATGGAACTCCAGGCAGACCTCATCCAAGTAGAGCTGGAGGTTGAGTTCAAGGAGGCCGCTATTAAAGAGAAATCATGATCTCATGTCTCCTTGTTTGTGTTGTGCAAACATGCTGTGCAAACATGAATACTCAACTACAGATGTTGTGATAGTCAAGACTATTCGCCAAGTTCTTCGATTGTATGACATGGCTAGCCAAGATGGATTTAATCCTGATATTCACTTTATCAAAAGGCTCTAATGGGTTGGTTCTGAATCTTGCAAGTTGGGAATCAGTGAGATGTGTAGGAATCTTTGTTGTACTTATTATTTGAATCTTATTTGTTGGTTCTGAATCTTGCAAGCTGGGAATCAATGAGATGTGTAGGCATCTTTTTTGTACTTATTATTTGGATCTTATTTGTTGGTTCTGAATCTTGCAAGCTGGGAATCAATGAGATGTGTAGGCATCTTTGTTGTACTTATTATTTGGATCTTATTTGTTGGTTCGGAATCTTGCAAACTGGGAAACACGGCATGATGATGCAGAGGACAACAACCATAACAAACAATTCAAACTTGGTAGTATTATCTTTGTGAAAGTGCGACAAATGTGCTGATCGTGTGCGTCCTGAGAATAATAATTCTAATTGTTGTGCATGTTGATCCTGTGGCACTGATAGAACGAGCAAATGCATTGCTTGTTTTAAGTATAAATTTCTATTAAAGCTAATTAAATTTAAGTAAAGTGACCACTAACTCCTGTTATTACAGTACCTATACATACCCGCTCGTGAACCGACGTGTGGCCGGAGTAGGTTTCTTAATGGAGGCGTTTCAATGCGCTGAGGGTGCATCTTCTGTCGGGCGTGCAGCGGACGAGGGAGCGGTAGTAACTGTTGTCGCATGTACACACTCGGCTTACTGTTGAATCCAGTTCCCCAAGAGCTGAAAAACGAACTGTTGCCGCTGCCTACACACTCGTTCACTCGAAGAGACTCCAATGGCGATCCGAGGGGTGAGCCTGCTGGATATGGACTTCAGGAAGGAGTTCCCCTTTGAGTTCGCCGTTCAGTCCTATGGCTGCACCAAGTTGAATGTGATGTACACCAACGATATAGACTCGGTGAAGCTCTGCCTCGCCTCAGTCCTATGGCTGCATCAGGTTCTGGAGCATTCGCCCGTTTCATCGGCAGCGCCAACTACACCTTCGCTACGGTGGAGAGAAGGAAGAACGCGATGATTCGGCCATCTGGTGCAACAAGCTTGTCGACATCCAGAAGCAATACAAGATCATCAGCAACGGGCAGGAGAAGGACTCCGTGGTTGACCTCGCTGAGACCATCATCGACCCCTGATACGCCAACATGAAAGAAGACGACCTGGACACGTGGGAGGTACCTCTGAATCTAGCCTACATAACCTACGCGGCCAAGGACGTGTACGCATGCTACGACATGTACAGGCAGATCTTGGACATGAGGGCGTGTCTGCTTCCCGTAACCGACAAGTACACGGACAGCCGCAGCGTCATGGTCAAGCATGCCAGGAAGGTCTAGATGTTGTACTTTATCTGTTTATAAGCACCTTTATCATTTGAGTGTTTCATGCATTAGCCTATGTGTCGTAATTATCTGTTTTGTCCGAAATATTTCTTTTAAGAATCCATTAACCTGATTGCTTTTTTTAGTGGCTATTTGCTTATCTATGTAAACTAGTTCACTTGTCCGTAAAAAAACTAGTTCACTCAGCTGTCGTGCTTTGAATCTCCTTCCTCCCAACATATTCCCCTCCTCAGGTGGACCCAGCAGGTCTCTGAATTTTCTCCCACTTTCTTTTTCGATGTAAACTGAGTTTTCTCCCAATACTTTCCCCTAGAACCAACTCAATTGTCCCACGTCTAGCCTAAAAAATAATAATACCCCACGTAGTATTAACTCATCAAATTAAAATGATATTTTATTTCGTAAGTTGAAAGTTCTTACAAAATAATAATAATAATTGTTTATATATAACTTGGCAAGTTAACTCCTAGTGATTGCGTACATAAGCTTGCAAAGATTTTACTGATGTGCAATCATGTGTTTATGTTTTTATAACATTTCTCTGTCTAGCCCAACATGATATTTTCACCTAGCCCAGCAAGTCCGCGGATTTCGAGAAAAATGCAAATGGGATTTAAACGGGCTGCATAGATGCTACATCATTGTTTCACCCAGCCCACCAAATGGACTAAAAACCAAATGGACTGGCTGACATGTGGGCCAGTAGTTCGAAGCCTAAGAAGGCGTTGGATTTACATCCAACGACCGGCATTCTTCTTCAATCTCTCATCTTCTTCCCTCAGCGCTGCCGGAACCGCCTGCTCTAGCCTTCGGCGTCCAGCTGCGTTGTTTTGCGCTCCTCAGCGAAACGCTACCCTGCCAATGGCCAGACCATCCCTCCACTCCGCACCTCATGTTATTCTCTGCCGAGTGTAGGCCCACCCAGCACCCGAACCAGTCAAGTTTCCCACTCCTCTCCGTCTGCGACTACACTGCCGCATCTTCCCCATCTCCGGGTGATTCCAGTCTGGGGCCTCACCGTCGTCCATCGCCTCAGTGCGCTCGGCATGGCGTCGTCAACATATGAGAGTCATCGGAAGAGGACTGTATGTGGAGAGCCTAACGGCTGGGACCCACGAGGTCCATGGTTGCACGCAAGGAAAGTTCCTCCTTATTACGCACTGTACGTGGGAAGGGCTTCTGTATTTCGCCAAAAAAACGTTCCCCCCACTGACAGGTCGGACCCACTAGTTATATCTTCACACGCAAGGAAGTGCCTCCTTATTACGCACCAAAAAATGAATACCCCCTGCTAGCTGGGACCCACCATAGTGGCTGGCTGACTTGTGGGCCTACTAAGTTGACAAGGGCGGAGGGCTTTGTCAACTTAGTCAATATGAACAATTCTAGCTCCGGTGACCGTACGATGTCCATCCAACGGCCATAATGCTTCTTCAACCTCTGGTCTTCTTGCTCCAGCCGCCCAAAGCAGCGCCGGTCGTGCCGCGTGCTCCTGCCTCTCGTGGCCGGCTGTGATGCCGCGGAGGCCTCACCGCCCCTACTACTCCCACCGCTAGCCCAGGGTATCCCTCTACTCACCCACACCCCATGTTATTCTGCAGCGATGGCAGCCTCATGCCGCAGCCGAACCAGTGAACCCTCGTACTCCTCTCCGTGTGGGCATCCACTGCCGCATCTTGCCCGGCTCCGCGTCGTCCCCTTCCTAGGCCTCGCCGTCGTCCATCACCTTGGTGCTCTCGGCGTGACGTGGTCAATGTGGTCAACGACCGACTTCCATCGGAAGAGTACTGTACGTGGAGAGGCTGACAACTGGGTCCACGGCCACATACCAGTTTGTTGTGATTTGCCAAGTAAGTCGCTTTGTCAGGCCTGTTGGGCTGCAAATCTTTCAAGACGAGGAGAGCTTCATTCGGCTGGCCGAGAAAATGGCCTATCAGTAATGAGAAATGGGTTGTACATTTTGAAAACACATCAAACCGACAATTAGTTTCAAATATCTTTTTTTATTTCAAGATTTTGAATTACATTAATTTTTATGCATGGAGAATTTGTTGGATTTTATATTGATATACATTTATTTTTAAAATCAGTTTGAATGTGAGTCGAAATTTCGGGATTAAAAACAGTTCGGACTGCACCGAAATATGCAAAATTTCGTATAATTTTTTAACCGTGGCCACAATATGGGTTGTAATGCTAAGAAAAAGAATATGGGCTCCAAAAAAACCTTAAGAATTAGCAAATGGGCTGTAAATTATTAGAAATAATGGCAGATGGGATGTATGCTGTTTTCCACAGATTTGAGGCTTTCCTAAAAAAAGGTTGACGCACAAGCAGTGACTGTTGGATGTCCATCGAACGGCCGTCATGCTTCTTCAATCTTTGCTCTTCCTGCTCCAGCCGCTCAAACAAGCGCCGGTAGGACTGCCTACTCCCTCCTCCCTGCGGCCGGTTGTGCTACCGCGCAGGCCTCACCGCCCCACCGTACTCCCATTGCTGGCCTAGCCATCCCTCTACTCACCCACACCTGCTGTTATTCTCCGGTGACGGTAGACGAACCAGTAAACCCTCGTACAGTCGTACTCCTCTCCGCGTGGGAAACAACTGCCGAGTCTTCTCTACCTCCATGTCATTCCCTTCCTAGGCCTCGCCGTCGTCCACCGCCCTGGTGCTCTCAGCGCGGCCTGGTCAACATGGTCAACGACCGACATGCATCTGAAGTGGACTGTACGTGGAGAGGCTGACAGCTGGGTCCATGGCCACACGCAAGGAAATGCCTCCTTATTACGTGCAAAATAATGATTCCTCCACCTGACAGCTCGGACCCACCAGAAAGGGCCTCTGTATTTCACGAAAAAAACGTTACCGCCGCTGACAGCTCGGACCCACCAGATATATCTTCGCACGCAAGGAAGTGCCTCCTTATTACGCACAAAAAAAAGAATACTCCCCATGTTAGCTGGGACCCAGTATAGTGGTAGGCTGACTTGTTGGCCTACTAAGTTGACGGGGACGGAGGGCTTTGTCAACTTAGTCAATATGCACGATTCTAGCTCCAGTGACCGTACGATGTCCATCCAACGGCCGTAGTGCTTCTTCAACCTCTGGTCTTCTTGCTCCAGCCGCCCAAACCTGCGCCGGTCGTGCCTCGTGCTCCTGTCTCCCGTGGCCGGCTGCGATGCGGCAGAGGCCTCACCGCCGCCTACTACTCCACCGCTGGCCAGGCCATCCCTCTACTCACCCGCACCCCCTGTTATTCTGCGGCGGCGGCAGCCTCACACCGCAGCGAACCAGTGAACCCTCGTACTCCTCTACGCGTGGGCATCCACTACCGCGTCTTCCCCGGCTCCACGACGTCCCCTTCCTAGGCCTTGCCGTCGTCCACCGCCCTGGTGCTCTCAGCGCAGCGTGCTCAACATGGTCAAGGAACGGCTTCCATGGGACGTGAACTGTACATGGAGAGGCTGACAGCTGGGTCCATGGCCGCAGCAAGGAAGTGCCTCCTTATTACGTGCAAAATAATTATTCCTCCACCTGACAGCGGGGACCCACCGGACGGGCCACCATATTTCGTGAAAAAAATGTTTCCCCCTGACTGCTGGTACCCACCAGCTACATCTTCGCACGCAAGGAAGTGCCTGACAGTTGGGACCCACCTGGTCGAAGTGTACGTAGCGTTGTCATTCTGGTCGCGAACGTGTACATACATATATACTGGTCAATGTAGAGGCGTGCACGTGTCGTAGTAGAGGCGCGCACGTAGCATGTACACGTACTTACAGCGGCCAGGGTGCAAGAAAGAAAATACGGCCACATATGTGTACATACGGGCGGGGTCTCAAACGCCTACTCGTGCATATATACGTACGGCCAGGGCTCGTGTACATGGCTGGGTCGGAATGGAGAAACAATGTCGTCCTCGTGTTCATGGGGAGCCAACCGGCTGGGTCGGAACGGAATGCGTGGTCGTGTTCATCGAGAGGGCTTGGACGGAACAGGCGATGGAAATGAGGCCTGGCGTACCACAAAACGGATGAAATGGCCTTGTGTTCGACCGGCCACGTTCGGAACGGGATCCTGTTCATCGGGAGGGGTCTGGCGTACCGCAAAACGGAGGAAACGGACCTCCTACCGTCGAAACGGGGATCCTGTTGATAGGGTGGGGTGTGGCGTACCGCAAAACGGACGAAACGGACTTGTGTTGGAGCGCTACGGTCGAAATGGGGGTCCTGTTCATTGGGAGGGGTGTGGCGTACCGCAAAACGGGACTCCACGGGATACAGTTCATCTCCACCGTCGACCTCCTCCAGCCTCCACGGGTTGCTGTTCATCCACCGTCGACCTCCTCCATCCTCCACCTACGACTGTTCATCCACGGGCTACTGTTCATCCAGCCTCCACTGCGCGCTACTCCACCGGCTACTGTTCAACCACCCCTCTCCACGGGCTCCTGTTCAACCACTCCTCCACGGGCTACTGTTCATCCACCCCTCCACGGGCTACTGTTCATCCAGCCCTCCACGGGGTCGTCCTGTTCATCCAGCCCTCCACACCACGAGGTCCTGTTCATCAAGAGGCAACGCCACGGGTCATGTTCATCCACTCTGACCGCTCACTGTTCATCCAACTCCCCCCCTCCCGCAACGCTCACTGTTCATCCACCCCCCCCCCCCCCCCGCAACACTCACTGTTCATCAAACCCCCCCCCCCGTAACGCTCACTGTTCATCCAGAGAGGCAACATCGATCGGCTTCAGTTAGCAGCAGTAGCGAAGGAATCTATCGCTCGGGTTCAGTAACGTGTAGCCTGCAGTGCAATCGCTCGAGTTCAGTTAGAGCCCAACGCCTTGCTCGCGTTCAGTTAGAGCCAACGCCTCGCACACACGCACGTACGTGTACGAGAGAAACGCGCATCGCTCGGCCCCCGACCGCCCACCGTAACTGGGAACTCCCCGAAATTTTCCTCGCCCTCGCTTCTACCACAGTTTTGTCCGTCATGGACGGCCCAAAGAATGTCATGCAGCTGCGTCTCCGGCCCGCCCAGGATGAAAAGCCCATTTTCTGTCATGATTATTTTTGTCATGGAAGTAGGAGCCCACCACATCTATGATGATACCGGGTTTTGTCACAATTATCATCATAGAAGTGTCATATGTATGACAGAAAAAATTTCGTTCGGCCCAAAATGTCATGGATGTGTCTTTTTTTTGTAGTGCACCCGCCAACACCGAGCGCAGGCTCGTCGATGTTGAGGCCGCCGCACCCGTCGGTCTGGCGGAGGTTGTCATGGCGCCGTCTCATGACGACGCGCACGTCTCCCTGGCGCCTATCCTCCGGGGTTCGATGTTAGCCTGGACGTGCTCGAGGGCTAGAAGAGGCCATCGAGACGTTGTCGGGGTCTTGACTCTGTTGTGCCCGCGTCAGTTGCTGTGGTGGGGACTATACTATGCGAACAGCCCCTCCGTTCGGCCAGCAGTGTGGGCAGTTGCCGTCACTTGAAGAGGTCGTGGCGGGCCAGCTCGTCGCGAGCCCCCAGCTTCGATGAAACCGAGCAAGCTCTGGATGGTGGCACGCCATTCATCCATCTGCTCGGCTGCCGGTGGAAACTTCAATAGTAGCTGAACTCGCGCCATAGCCTCCATGGTTGTGCTTGGCATAACGGTTGATGACGTCGACCGCACCGTCACCTGGCTCCTGACGGTGCCTGTGGCGGCGACGGCGGCAGTGGCGCACCCGCGCTGCTGCGGGACGACCACCTGGGCAGGGGGGTCGCGCGGCAATGGTGCTCGAGCGCTCGCGGCTCCATCGGGTACAATGGTCGGGTCGGCTCATCTGGGAAGAGGCGCATGTACCATGAATGCTCCCGTAGCAGGGGTGGCCAAAGGGCGATGGCTCACCCCGGATCGAGCATCATTGCTGTGGCTACGCCCTCTAGCGGGAGGAGGGGGTGCAATTTGAGTAACCCTCTCGTCCGTGCCCTGTGGAGCATGGTCGTCAAGACGATGCTAATGTTGTTCTCCTCCGACATCTCCAGCCCCCGTGTCAGCCACGGGGGGAGTGGTGATGGCGCCACCTGCTCCAACCACACCCCCAGCAGCGCTCACATCCTTGCTCGTCTCCACATCCCTCGCAGCGTTAGAGACTGCGGGCGGCAGAGCCTTTGAGGTGGATGGCTAGGCTGAAGGGCCGGACTTCTTCTTCTTGGGCGCCATGGCCAATGGCGTCATTGAAGATGAAGATGACGATGAGGATGACGCACAGCACATGCTTTCAGGTTCGCGCAAGCGATCTCCCTACCTGACGCGCCAAAGATGTCGCGGGATATCCGCGACCACCTATGGGACCGGGTGGCCCCTTGCTGGTTCGGCGGGGGGATGTCACTGTTGGGTAACGCAGTAATTTCAAAAAAATTCCTACGCACACGCAAGATCATGGTGATATATAACAACGAGAGGGGAGAGTGTGTCCACGTACCCTCGTAGACCGAAAGCGGAAGCGTTAGCACAACGCGGTTGATGTAGTCGTACGTCTTCACGGCCCGACCGATCAAGCACTGAAAGCACGACACCTCCGAGTTCTTGCACACGTACATCTCGATGACGTCCCTCGAACTCCAATCCAACCGAGTGTCGAGGGAGAATTCTGTTAGCACGACGGCGTGGTGACGATGGTGATGTTCTACCAACACAGGGCTTCGCCTAAGCACCGATACGATATTATCAAGGTGGATTATGGTGGAGGGGGGCACCGCACACAGCTAAGAGATCAATGATCAATTGTTGTGTCTATGGGGTGCCCACCTCCTCCGTATATAAAGGGGGGAGGAGGATGTAACGCCCCAGATGTAACTTTCCATATTTGTATCCAACTCTTGCCGTCCCCGGCGCTAAGTTATATTTATTTCTCGGGTTGGGTCTTTGTCTCCGTGTGTTGTTTTCTTTTTCGGGCATCTCTTATCATGTCATCACGTGCATTGCATTTGCATACATGTTCATCTCATGCATTCGAGCATTTTCCCCGTTGTCCGTTTTGCATTCCGGCGTTTCGTTCTCCTCCGGTGGTCATTTCTACCTTTCTTTCTTGTGTGGGGTTTAAACTTTTCCGGATTGGACCGAGTCTTGCCAAGCGGCCTTGGTTTACTACCGGTAGACCGCCTGTCAAGTTTCGGGTCATTTGGACTTCGTTTGATACTCCAACGGTTAACCGAGGGACCAAAAAGGCCTCGTGTGTGTTGCAGCCCAACACCCCCCAAATTTGGCCCAAAACCCACCAAACTCTGCTCCATGTCCTAGAGCGTTCGATCACGATCGTGTGGGCGAAAACCGCACCTCATTTGGACTCTCCTAGCTCCCTCTATGCCTATATATACACCCCTCCGTTTTCGGATCTCTCCCTCTCCCCGAAACCCTAAAAAAAAACAGATCTCCTTCCTCCGCCGCCGACGGACGTGTCCGGCCCGCGCCGGACAGCGTCCGCTCCACCCCGCCGCCCGCCTCAGCCAACGCCGTGCCGCCACGTGGGCCGCGCCCACATCGCCGTCCGCCGGCCCGCAGGCCCACGCGGGGCCCTCCCAGCCCGCGTCATCGCCCCGCCGCCTCACGCCCGCAGCCGCCGCCATCCTCCTCGCGGTCGGCCACCCGGGGCACCGGCACCGCCGCTCGCCATCGTCGCCGGCCCGCTCCTCGAGCCGCGGCCCCGCCGTCCGCCGGCGCGCCCGCCGCCGCCGAACCTCGCCGTGGCCACCACCGGGCCCCGCCGCCCTCGTCCGTCTCCTCCGGCGGCCGGGTCGGGCTCCGGCGAGCCTCCCCACGCCCCTGCGGTCCTCCTCCGGCGAGCTCCAACTCCGGTGAACAGTGCCCCGCGGTCAACCTCGAAGTCCGTGCCCGCGAGATCCCGATCTGGATCTGAGTTTTCGGTTGACTTCTCTCCCCCGAAACCCTAATTTTCGTGCTATCTTTGACTGCTTGTATCTCCGCAACCGTAGCTCCGTTTTGGGCATATGATATATCAAAATCTTCGCCTCGACATGTACATCATTTCATTCCATTGCATCATTTGCATTTGAGGTCATCTTGATACCCAAAATGCTGTTAGAAGGAGGCTTCGTGAGTTAAATTGCAGATCCGTTAGTTCATCATGCACTTTTGTCATTTTTGCTATATTTAATTCGTGCATGATATGCCTGTGCCCCTTTGGGATGAATTGTGGAGCATCTTGTCTTCTTTCCAGAGGTGCCACCCATGCATTTTTAGGATGTGTGTGTTGTCTTGTGCAAGCTTGCAAAGAGAGGTACCTGAGATTGCAGATTTCAGGGACTTAGTGATTTTCACTAAGTCTGGGTTATTTTAGTTCATGATGCTATATGTCCAGCTTGTTTCCTAGTGATCCGTGCCTCTTTTGAGGATGATCAGTAAGGGAGTTTTGATATTTATGTTATGCTCTATCCATCCATGTCTTTATTTGCATTTGTGGAGTGCTCTAGGTTGACTCAATCGAGCTCAACTTTTGCTTCGTTGTTAATCTGGGCAGATCGTCAACTTGTTTGCGATTTAGCCGATGCTACCGTTAGTGTTCCATGCATGTTATGCCTTCGTTCTTGCCATGTGTAGCTAGCACTTTGTGCCTTCTTGCTGGTTATATGCTTTCCTTGCCATGACTTGCACCGTAGTGAGTGCATCGAGCTTGTTTACATGCCTTCGTGAGTTAAATTTCAGCATGTCTCCATGCCATGTTCTTACTGGTCATGTTCAGGTTTTCTATCATGTTGTTTTGCTGCTCCGAAGAGAGCATCGTGATCTGAAATTTCAGACTAGTGTTAATTTCACTAAGTCTGAAATCTGTTTTGCATTTGCTTTTAGCCATGCTTGTTTGAACCTCTTAATGGATGAATTTGCCTATGGCTCAGTGCTAGTGTTTTGTCAACCATCTTGTGTACATCACTGCCATGTATTTTGTTTTCATGTTTGGTGGCTGTAGCATGTTCATTTCGTTGCATTTAGATGCCTACTTGCTGTAAATCGCAGACCGGTGTCGTATCTTAAAACGCTTGCCATTTTCAAACCGTAGCTCCGATTCCTATGATCTTTATATCGTTTTCGAGCGATTTCATCCCCTCTATCCAGTGGCACACTTGGTTTTCCAAGTTGATGCCAGGTTCATGCTTTTCCTGTCATATCTTGCATTTTGCATCCCGCATCGCATCCCGCATAGCATATCGTCATTTCATCATATTGCTTGGTCTTGCCCGTGGTTGATTGTATCCTTGTTGCTTGTTTGTCTTGTTGGGTAGAGCCGGGAGACGAGTTCGCTACCGAGGAGCCCGTTGAGTTTGCTTGTGAGGATCCAGTCAACTCTGACAACTGTGCAGGCAAGATGACCATACCCTCGAAATCACTACTATCTTTGCTATGCTAGTTTGCTCGCTCTTTTGCCTTGCCAATGCTACGATGCCTACCTTTTGCTTGTCAGCCTCCCAACTGCCATGTTGAACCTCTAACCCACCATTGTCCTAGCAAACCGTTGATTGGCTATGTTACCGCTTTGCTCAGCCCTTCTTATAGCGTTGTTAGTTGCAGGTGAAGATCGGAGCCGTTCCTTGTTGGAACATTTATTTACTTGTTGGGATATCATTATATTGCTATGTTACCTTAATGCATCTATATACTTGGTAAAGGGTGGAAGGCTCGGCCTCTCGCCTAGTGTTTTGTTCCACTCTTGCCGCCCTAGTTTCCGTCATATCGGTGTTATGTTCCCGGATTGTGCGTCCCTCACGCGGTTGGGCTATAATGGGAACCCCTTGATAGTTCGCCTTGATTAAAGCTTTTCCAGCAATGCCCAACATTGGTTTTACCATTTGCCACCTAGCCCCTTTTCCCTTGGGTTTCCGGAGCCCGAGGGTCATCTTATTTTAGCCCCCCACGGGCCAGTGCTCCTCTGAGTGTTGGTCCGAACTAGAGCCCTGTGCAGCGCCACCTCGGGGAAACTCAAGGTTTGGTTTTAGTTGTACGGATTGCTCATCTGAGTGTGCCCTGAGAAAGAGATATGTGCAGCTCCTATCGGGATTTGTCGGCACATTCGGGCGGTGTTGCTGGACTTGTTTTAACCTGTCGAATCATCTTGTTGTACCGAGATACCGAGTCTGATCGGTGTGTCTTGGGTGGAGGTCTATTCCTTCGTTGACCGTGAGAGCTTGTTATGGGCTAAGTTGGGACCCCCCTGCAGGGATTGATCTTTCGAAAGCCGTGCCCGCGGTTATGGGCGGATGGGAATTTGTTAATGTCCGGTTGTAGATAACTTTAATTAAACTTAATTAAAATGAATCAACCGTGTGTGTTACCGTGATGGCCTCTTCTCGGCGGAGTCCGGGAAGTGGACACGGTGTTGGAGTTATGCTTGCGCAGGATGTTCCTTTAGCTTCTCGCTCGTGCTTCGCCTTCTCTTCTCGCTCTCTTTTGCGTATAAGTTAGCCACCACATATGCTAGTCGCTTGCTGCAGCTCCACATATATTTGCCTTATCCATTCCTATGAGCTTAAATAGTTTTGATCGCGTGGGTGTGAGATTGTTGAGTCCCTGTGGCTCACAGATACTACAACTCCAGATGCAGGTCCAGGTGATTCCGCTCCAGTTGACGATTACGAGCTCAGGTGGGAGTTCGACGAGGACTCTCAGCGATACTATGTGTCTTTTCCGGATGATCAGTAGTGGTGCCTAGTTGGGGTTATCGATCCAGGACCTTGTCGCATGTTGGGGGTCTTTTCTATTTTGGCGCCGTAGTCGGGCCATGAGTGTTTGTTTGATGGATGTTATTTATGTACTCTGATGTGACGTGGCGAGTGTAAGCCAACTATGTTACCTCCCCCTTTTATTATGTATTACATGGGATGTTGTAATGATTGCCTGACTTGCGACATTGCTTTCAATGCGGTTATGCCTCTAAGTCGTGCCTCGACACGTGGGAGATATAGCCGCATCGAGGGCGTTACAAGTTGGTAATCAGAGCCTTCCCCGACCTTAGGAGCCCCATTGCTTGATCGTTTTTAGCAGCCGAGTTGTGTCTAGAAAATGTTTTGAGTCCTTAGGAATTATATATCGGAGAGCTTAGGAATTCTTTTACTTCCCAGTCTCCTCATCGCTCTGGTAAGGCATCCTGGCGTAGAGTTTTGACTCTTCTCTTCTAAAAATTTCACTAAAATTTTTTTTAGGATCACGCGAGTATCTTGGTTTTGTTCCGATGGTTTTGTGACGAGAACATTGTTCTTGGTGCCTCCTGTCTTTAGGGGTTGTGGCAGTGTCCCGGGGAGTTGAGCTCCGAGGTGTTGTCGTCACAATTTTATCGTTGCAATTCTGGTATACTTGAGATATGTTCGCCGACATCGAAAATCTCTTTTATGCAGTTCGTTGGTGAGATAACCTCGACGCCACCCAGTACTGGGGCGGGAGTTCGGGAGTATCGCCATAACTTGTATAACGGATGCTTTTCGAAGGTTGAGGTAGATGGTTTCCGAAGTTTTCCTGGTTATGTGTTGAAGGATGGATACAGCTGGATGTAGGATTTGCTAGTTTGGGTGAGATATTGTGCTTCCCCTGTATCCCCAACACCTGATTGCATAACTGGAAAGGTTCGGGAGTTTCATAGGTGGGAAATCTAGTAGCTCTAGTTCTTCTTCCACGGATATTGGTTTGAGATTGGGATTTCTTACCGATTATTCGTTCTTGATCCGTACCTTGTTGAATTATTTCTCTACCTTAATTCTTCGTGGCTTCGCAATTTATGGATATGTGATCATTTGAAGAGGAATGCATTCGTTCATTTTGTTCGGATGTGAAGACTATATGTTGCAATTTTCATTCCATTGGATTCAGCTTCTATATTGTTGTCTATCTATGTGCTAATGGTGGTCAACCTCTTCAGGATGGCTCCTCCAACGCGCACGACTCCGAATCCTAATCCGCCTCCACCTCCGCCTCCTCCGGAAGCATGGCAAGCTGTGATGGCCGCTACTAATGCAAACACACAGTTGATCATGCAAATTCTCCAAGAGCGCAATCAAGGCAGTCAAGGGAATCAAGGCCATAATCAGCACCACTTTGCTACTCTGAACCAGTTCCTTGCTAATGGCCCAAAGACGTTCAGCGGTTGTGTTGAGGCTACCGACGCTGACGATTGGCTAGTGGATCTGGGCAAGCATTTTGAATGCAGCAACGTCAGGCCTGAAGATTTCGTCAAGTTCGCTTCTTTCCAGCTCAAAGATCAGGCTGCAGAGTGGTTCCAGCAGTACAAGGATTCCAGAGGTGGACGTGTTATCACTTGGGACGATTTCCGTCAAGATTTCCGCGCTCATCACATCCCTCAAAGTGTGGTTGAGAGTAAGCGTCAGGAATTCCGCAATCTGAAGCAAGGCTCTTTGTCTGTCTATGACTACAACAAGTTGTTCCAGAAGCTCGCCCGTTTTGCCAAGCAGGATGTTCCTGACGAGAAGAGCATGATCTATCAGTTCAGGGGTGGTCTTCGTGAGGAAATTCAGCTCGCTCTTGTCCTCTTTGAGCCGTTGAGATACGATGAGTTCTACAACATGGCACTGAAGCAAGAGGCTGCTCAGATGAGATGTGATGCTTCCAGGAAGCGTGCCAGAGATATTACTCCGTCTTCCTCTACTCAAGTGGTCAAGCAGCAGAAGTATTGGCTTCCTCCTCCTCCGTTCCGTCAGCCGTATCAGCAGAAGAAATGTGCAAAGTCATTCGTGATAACCTCAAAGCAGCCCAGTCCCGCCAGAAGAGCTACTATGATAGTAAGCATCGTGATCTGGTTTTCGAGATTGGAGATCATGTTTACCTCCGCGTCTCTCCCATGAAAGGTACTCGTCGCTTCGGTATCAAAGGGAAGCTTGCCCCTAGATACGTGGGACCTTTCAAGATTGTCAGCAAGAGAGGCGACCTC
Source organism: Triticum aestivum (assembly GCF_018294505.1). Lineage (NCBI taxonomy): Eukaryota > Viridiplantae > Streptophyta > Magnoliopsida > Poales > Poaceae > Triticum > Triticum aestivum. Next base: position 56,548,378 of record NC_057804.1, read on the forward strand.
GCCTATCAACTCGAGCTTCCTTCAAACTTTGCAAATGTTCTTGATGTGTTCCATGTCTCTCAGCTTCGAAAGTGCTTCAAGACTCCTGACCGCACCGTCAACTTCGAGGACATTGAGCTCCAAGAAGATCTCTCCTATCGTGAGCACCCAGTTGCTATTCTCGAAGAGACTGAACGCAAGACTCGCAACAAGTCAATCAAATTTCTCAAAGTCAAGTGGTCACACCATTCCGACCGTGAAGCTACCTGGGAACGCGAGGATCACCTCCGTTCTGAGTACCCGGAGTTCTTTCAGTCCTAGATCTCGGGACGAGATCTTTTCGTAGTGGTGGAGTGTTGTAACGCCCCAGATGTAACTTTCCATATTTGTATCCAACTCTTGCCGTCCCCGGCGCTAAGTTATATTTATTTCTTGGGTTGGGTCTTTGTCTCCGTGTGTTGTTTTCTTTTTCGGGCATCTCTTATCATGTCATCACGTGCATTGCATTTGCATACATGTTCATCTCATGCATTCGAGCATTTTCCCCGTTGTCCGTTTTGCATTCCGGCGTTTCGTTCTCCTCCGGTGGTCATTTCTACCTTTCTTTCTTGTGTGGGGTTTAAACTTTTCCGGATTGGACCGAGTCTTGCCAAGCGGCCTTGGTTTACTACCGGTAGACCGCCTGTCAAGTTTCGGGTCATTTGGACTTCGTTTGATACTCCAACGGTTAACCGAGGGACCGAAAAGGCCTCGTGTGTGTTGCAGCCCAACACCCCCCAAATTTGGCCCAAAACCCACCAAACTCTGCTCCATGTCCTAGAGCGTTCGATCACGATCGTGTGGGCGAAAACCGCACCTCATTTGGACTCTCCTAGCTCCCTCTATGCCTATATATACACCCCTCCGTTTTCGGATCTCTCCCTCTCCCCGAAACCCTAAAAAAAAAAACAGATCTCCTTCCTCCGCCGCCGACGGACGTGTCCGGCCCGCGCCGGACAGCGTCCGCTCCACCCCGCCGCCCGCCTCAGCCAACGCCGTGCCGCCACGTGGGCCGCGCCCACATCGCCGTCCGCCGGCCCGCAGGCCCACGCGGGGCCCTCCCAGCCCGCGTCATCGCCCCGCCGCCTCACGCCCGCAGCCGCCGCCATCCTCCTCGCGGTCGGCCACCCGGGGCACCGGCGCCGCCGCTCGCCATCGTCGCCGGCCCGCTCCTCGAGCCGCGGCCCCGCCGTCCGCCGGCGCGCCCGCCGCCGCCGAACCTCGCCGTGGCCACCATCGGGCCCCGCCGCCCTCGTCCGTCTCCTCCGGCGGCCGGGTCGGGCTCCGGCGAGCCTCCCCACGCCCCTGCGGTCCTCCTCCGGCGAGCTCCAACTCTGGTGAACAGTGCCCCGCGGTCAACCTCGAAGTCCGTGCCCGCGAGATCCCGATCTGGATCTGAGTTTTCGGTTGACTTCTCTCCCCCGAAACCCTAATTTTCGTGCTATCTTTGACTGCTTGTATCTCCGCAACCGTAGCTCCGTTTTGGGCATATGATATATCAAAATCTTCGCCTCGACATGTACATCATTTCATTCCATTGCATCATTTGCATTTGAGGTCATCTTGATACCCAAAATGCTGTTAGAAGGAGGCTTCGTGAGTTAAATTGCAGATCCGTTAGTTCATCATGCACTTTTGTCATTTTTGCTATATTTAATTCGTGCATGATATGCCTGTGCCCCTTTGGGATGAATTGTGGAGCATCTTGTCTTCTTTCCAGAGGTGCCACCCATGCATTTTTAGGATGTGTGTGTTGTCTTGTGCAAGCTTGCGAAGAGAGGTACCTGAGATTGCAGATTTCAGGGACTTGGTGATTTTCACTAAGTCTGGGTTATTTTAGTTCATGATGCTATATGTCCAGCTTGTTTCCTAGTGATCCGTGCCTCTTTTGAGGATGATCAGTAAGGGAGTTTTGATATTTATGTTATGCTCTATCCATCCATGTCTTTATTTGCATTTGTGAAGTGCTCTAGGTTGACTCAATCGAGCTCCACTTTTGCTTCGTTGTTAATCCGGGCAGATCGTCAACTTGTTTGCGATTTAGCCGATGCTACCGTTAGTGTTCCATGCATGTTATGCCTTCGTTCTTGCCATGTGTAGCTAGCACTTTGTGCCTTCTTGCTGGTTATATGCTTTCCTTGCCATGACTTGCACCGTAGTGAGTGCATCGAGCTTGTTTACATGCCTTCGTGAGTTAAATTTCAGCATGTCTCAGTTTTCACTAAGTCTGAAAACTGATTGTGTTCGAGCGATGTTCGTGAGCTCGGTAGAGTATTTTGCGAACCCTTTTGGCCCCAGGTCACTTTGGGTGTTTTATTAAGCTTGTTGAGTAGCTCCATGCCATGTTCTTACTGGTCATGTTCAGGTTTTCTATCATGTTGTTTTGCTGCTCCGAAGAGAGCATCGTGATCTGAAATTTCAGACTAGTGTTAATTTCACTAAGTCTGAAATCTGTTTTGCATTTGCTTTTAGCCATGCTTGTTTGAACCTCTTAATGGATGAATTTGCCTATGGCTCAGTGCTAGTGTTTTGTCAACCATCTTGTGTACATCACTGCCATGTATTTTGTTTTCATGTTTGGTGGCTGTAGCATGTTCATTTCGTTGCATTTAGATGCCTACTTGCTGTAAATCGCAGACCGGTGTCGTATCTTAAAACGCTTGCCATTTCCAAACCGTAGCTCCGATTCCTATGATCTTTATATCGTTTTCGAGCGATTTCATCCCCTCTATCCAGTGGCACACTTGGTTTTCCAAGTTGATGCCAGGTTCATGCTTTTCCTGTCATATCTTGCATTTTGCATCCCGCATCGCATCCCGCATAGCATATCGTCATTTCATCATATTGCTTGGTCTTGCCCGTGGTTGATTGTATCCTTGTTGCTTGTTTGTCTTGTTGGGTAGAGCCGGGAGACGAGTTCGCTACCGAGGAGCCCGTTGAGTTTGCTTGTGAGGATCCAGTCAACTCTGACAACTGTGCAGGCAAGATGACCATACCCTCGAAATCACTACTATCTTTGCTATGCTAGTTTGCTCGCTCTTTTGCCTTGCCAATGCTACGATGCCTACCTTTTGCTTGTCAGCCTCCCAACTGCCATGTTGAACCTCTAACCCACCATTGTCCTAGCAAACCGTTGATTGGCTATGTTACCGCTTTGCTCAGCCCTTCTTATAGCGTTGTTAGTTGCAGGTGAAGATCGGAGCCGTTCCTTGTTGGAACATTTATTTACTTGTTGGGATATCATTATATTGCTATGTTACCTTAATGCATCTATATACTTGGTAAAGGGTGGAAGGCTCGGCCTCTCGCCTAGTGTTTTGTTCCACTCTTGCCGCCCTAGTTTCCGTCATATCGGTGTTATGTTCCCGGATTGTGCGTCCCTCACGCGGTTGGGCTATAATGGGAACCCCTTGATAGTTCGCCTTGATTAAAGCTTTTCCAGCAATGCCCAACATTGGTTTTACCATTTGCCACCTAGCCCCTTTTCCCTTGGGTTTCCGGAGCCCGAGGGTCATCTTATTTTAGCCCCCCACGGGCCAGTGCTCCTCTGAGTGTTGGTCCGAACTAGAGCCCTGTGCAGCGCCACCTCGGGGAAACTCAAGGTTTGGTTTTAGTTGTACGGATTGCTCATCTGAGTGTGCCCTGAGAAAGAGATATGTGCAGCTCCTATCGGGATTTGTCGGCACATTCGGGCGGTGTTGCTGGACTTGTTTTAACCTGTCGAATCATCTTGTTGTACCGAGATACCGAGTCTGATCGGTGTGTCTTGGGTGGAGGTCTATTCCTTCGTTGACCGTGAGAGCTTGTTATGGGCTAAGTTGGGACCCCCCTGCAGGGATTGATCTTTCGAAAGCCGTGCCCGCGGTTATGGGCGGATGGGAATTTGTTAATGTCCGGTTGTAGATAACTTTAATTAAACTTAATTAAAATGAATCAACCGTGTGTGTTACCGTGATGGCCTCTTCTCGGCGGAGTCCGGGAAGTGGACACGGTGTTGGAGTTATGCTTGCGCAGGATGTTCCTTTAGCTTCTCGCTCGTGCTTCGCCTTCTCTTCTCGCTCTCTTTTGCGTATAAGTTAGCCACCACATATGCTAGTCGCTTGCTGCAGCTCCACATATATTTGCCTTATCCATTCCTATGAGCTTAAATAGTTTTGATCGCGTGGGTGTGAGATTGCTGAGTCCCTGTGGCTCACAGATACTACAACTCCAGATGCAGGTCCAGGTGATTCCGCTCCAGTTGACGATTACGAGCTCAGGTGGGAGTTCGACGAGGACTCTCAGCGATACTATGTGTCTTTTCCGGATGATCAGTAGTGGTGCCTAGTTGGGGTTATCGATCCAGGACCTTGTCGCATGTTGGGGGTCTTTTCTATTTTGGCGCCGTAGTCGGGCCATGAGTGTTTGTTTGATGGATGTTATTTATGTACTCTGATGTGACGTGGCGAGTGTAAGCCAACTATGTTACCTCCCCCTTTTATTATGTATTACATGGGATGTTGTAATGATTGCCTGACTTGCGACATTGCTTTCAATGCGGTTATGCCTCTAAGTCGTGCCTCGACACGTGGGAGCTATAGCCGCATCGAGGGCGTTACAGAGGAGAGGGCCGGCCAAGGGGAGAGGCGTGCCCAAGGGGGGGCACTCCTACTCCAAGTAGGTTTGCCTACCCCTTTCCTATTCCAAGTAGGAGAAGGGGATGGAGGAGGTTGTCAGGACCCCGATCCTAAGTCACACCGATCTAGCATGTAACACATCATATCACTTTGCGGCCTCACGCACGATATTCCCACGGGTGCCACCTTACCTGGCCCGGGACTGTTTGCGCCTTTTGGCTCACGTATATGATAGTGCCGCTAGCATCCGTATGACAAAGAACCCGGGCTGACATGGCTAGTCGTGAACCCAAAGTGGCACTAACTCACAGGGACAGGCATACATGACCCAACAACGAACGTGTCGGTCATCAGCGAGTGAATCCAGGCTGTAGCACTGGGCTAGCAGGACTCCGGTGAACCGGGCTGTAGCAGGCTAACAGGACTCCGGAATTCATCGCGTGACATTTCCCCGAGGGGACAGACACAGGAACGAAGAAGGACACATGCCGGCCAGCCTAAGTGTTCCGGAGCAGTAGCAAGCTACCATGGCTCAGTGGAAACACTAGGAGACGTTTCCCGGTAAGAGAGGCTACCAAGGATAAACAACTAGATAGTCAGATCCCACACATACCAAGCATTTCAATAACATACACACAATATGCTCGATATGTGCAAATACAACATGGCATCACAACATGACTCTATAACTCAAGTATTTTGTTCAGTAGGCTCCGAGGAGCGAGATATTACAATCATGGTCTCATGACCCATCAATCAGAGCATACAAGTCAAAGCACATGCGGAAGCTTAACATGTCTGGGTACAGACATCTACAAATGAAAAAGGCTGAGAAGCCTGACTATCTACCAGATCCTGCCGAGGGCACAAGATCGTAGCTGAGGTAACAAGCTAAACGTCGAAGTCCACGCGGTACTACTAGCGAGAGTGAAGTCTCACTGCAAAAACATAAATTAAGCAACGTGAGTACAAATGTACCCAGCAAGACTTACATCAGATCTATCTACATATGCATCAGTATCATCAAAGGGGGGTGGGGTTTAACTGCTGCAAGCCAGCTTTGACTCGGTGGCTATCCTAAACTACGACTGCAAGTAACTCTGTTGCGGTGGCGCACACGAGTCCACATGTTCACCATATCAATACACCACTATGGATCCGCTCTCGTCTCCCTACGAGAACGCCATCCATAGCACTCACGCTTATCTTGCGTATTTTAGAGTATCCACTTTCACTTGTCTATGAACTGTACAGGCAACCCAGAAGTCCTTTACCGCGGACACGGCTATTCGAATAGATCATATTACCCTGTAGGGGTGTACTTCTTCACACACGCTCTCACCACTTACCGCCGTTTACACGACATTTACTCGGCAACCTTCAAGCGGAAGCCCAGCGAGGGTTTCGGCCATGACCTGACTAACCATACAAGTCTCTCATCCAGGTTTATCGCCTATTCGGGTTCCATCTGCAAGGAGATTCGGCCGGGGTGTCGCTCACGGCCCCAAACGATGTGTGCAGGGTTCCCAAGTCCACCATCCGGGTGCTACTTGGTACACCGGGCCACTGTGCCTAGTCTGTCCCAAGCCCACCTGTATCGGGTGCCACTTGGTAGACTACTAACACTACCTACAAACACCAGAAACTAGTTGCAACTCCTGGACAGAGATCAAGTTGATTAATAAGTCGAGAGGGGCACTTAAGCATTCCAATGCGTGGTAGTAGCTGGTCATGGATCACAAACACAGAACTCAGTTCCTGAGGACGGCTGCAATGAGACAACCCACCATGTACTCCTACATGGCCTCTCACCGCTACCTTTACCAAATCGTGTTCACACACTTAGCTCACACATAGTAGGACATGTTCACACACCTCCGATCCATTCCTGATGAATCAGACCTGACTCAACTCTAAGCAGTAGCAGGCATGAGAAACAAACATGGATGAGTAGGCACATCAGGGCTCAAACAACTCCTACTCATGCTAGTGGGTTTCATCTATTTACTGTGGCAAAGACATGTCATGCAGAGGATAAAGGGGTTCAACTACCGCAACATGTAACAGTTGAATTGGTGTTGTCCTAATGCAGTAAAAGAGACCAGGAGCGAGAGAGTGGGGTTGTATCAGAATGAACAAGGGGGTTTTGTTTGCCTGGCACTTCTGAAGATAGTATAGTTCTTCATCGGTGTCATCGAACTCATCGTCGGAACATCGTCTAGCGGGAGGGGACAAACACCGGCAAACAAGGAAGAACACAATCAATGCAATGCAATAGTATGATGCATGAATGTGACATGGCAATATGCTTGTGATTTGAGCTGATGCAACTAAAACCAGATTAAATGAAGTTGGTTTGAATCAAAGATTCAAATTCAAACTCCATATGTGATTTATTACATGCCATTTAATTGAATTGTCCTAAACAGTAGTCATAAGTTGTTCTAACATGCATGAAAATGGTACAGATGGATAGATTGGATTTTTCTGATCATTTTTCATATATAAATTATTTAATTTGGAGTTACGGTTGATTTTATATGATTTTTAGAAGTTTAGGACATTTTCTAGAATTTCCTGGATTTATTTTAAATCCAGAAAATTGTTAATCGCGTCAGCATGACGTCACTATGATGTCAGCAGGTCAATGGGCGTCGACCAGGTCAAACCTGACCAGTGGGACCCACTGGTCAGTGACCCAGTTAGCTAACTAAGTTAGTTAGCCCTAACTAACTGGGCAGGGCCCACTAGTCAGTGACTGTAGTAGCTAACCTAACTAGTTAATTAGTGCTAACTAGGGTAATTAGTCGGGCGGGGCCCGCAAGTCAGTGAGAGAGAGGGGGGAGTCAAACCGGGCAGTGGGGTCAACCCACGCCGGTCAACGAGTCAACGGTCGCCGGCGTTTAGCCGCCGGTGAGTCCAAACGCGGCGGAGGGGCTCGGGAAATGCCCTCCGGCGACCAAAACAGCGGCAATGATCATCTACGCGTAGCTGGCGCTCAGCCGCATCCATCTAAGCAAGCGGGAGGGGCTGAGGTCGACCAGGCTCGCCGGAATCAAGCTCGCGGCGGCGGCCGGAGCTCGGGGCTGGTGCGGGTTGGCGCTAGGGGACGGTAGGTCGAACGGGTGGGCGTGCCCGGCTCCTGGATGCATGCTGCGTTGACCAGTGGTGGTGGCCGGAGCTGCGGTGGCTAGGACCAACAGCGGCGACCAAAACGATGGCGGCCGGAGTTTCAGCGTCCATGCAACTACGGCCTAAAGGACGCGGAGAGGCCGGGGAAAAGGGGGAGTCAAAGCGGGCGCTCACAGGGAGGCGGCAGGGTATCTCAGGGGCTCGGGGACGCTCCAGTTGCTGCGGATCGACGGCGATGGTCGGCGTTGCCGAAGCTTGAAGACGAGGAAGATGCCGGTGATGCAGGGCGTCCGGCGATGCTTGGCTTGGTGAGGAGGTCGATGACGGAGTGACGGAGCTCGTGGTCGGCTCAGAAGGTCGAGGGGGAGGCAGTGGCTGCGGTAGTGGCGAGCGGCAGCGCGGCCATGGCGGCCTCGGCCATGAGGTGGGGAGCGAGGGAGAGAGGGGAAAAGCCAGGAGAGGAGGGGAGAACAGAGGGGGTCGAGGCGTCTCCAAGCGCGGGGACAGGGAGGAGGTTGAGCCTCCAGCGCGAAGCAGGAGGTGGCCGAAGCCCCACGCGCACGCGCCACGCCTCTCCTCTGCCTACTGGCTGAAGGAAGAAGACGGGCATGCCCCTGTGGGCTGGCCAGCAGTGTTGGGCCGTCCAGGTGGGCTTCGGTGAGCGCCAGGTAAGTTTATTCTCTCCCTCTCTTATTTCTGTTTTCTATTTTCTGTTATTTGTTCGGCTTTATTAAAAATATCTAGGTACTTCCAAAAATCATGAAACTGCTCAATGTCACTTTTTGGAATATTTCCAACAGCAAACATTTCAGTTTGTGATTATTTGAGCATTTAAAATATTATTTAGCAATTAAATGCCCAAATGCAAATACCATATGATTTAATTCAGTGACCAAATATGTCATGGAAAAATGTGCAACACCTCTGGTTATGGTTCTAGCATTTTCCAGAAATGATGAACATTTTTGAAAGCCATTTGGATTCACTGAAAATATTTTTAGGTTGAACCTATTTGAATTCCATTTGGTACTAGGGTTTGGACATCCCCATTTCAAGTTCATTTGAAAAATTAAACATGATGGACACATGAAGGGCTAGCCTACTACATGCCAGGACCAGGGATGTGACAACTCGCCCCCACTAAACAAGAATCTCGTCCCGAGATTCAAGCGTAGGGTAATAAGACACAGGGACACAAGCTAACACGATCTTCACGATCCAGGTTGCACTTCATAAGGACGCTGACTCTATCACCATCTTTATCTTGATGTCTTGCTCCGAGAACTCCACCCAACATGACAACGAGAGGAGAAGGAGACTCTAGAAGGATCTATCTTCTCGAAGATCGAACAACTTAGGATCAACTCGCGGAATGAGGCATAGCAACACCACTCGAGCTGAGACACAAAACACACATCTAAAGGGATGGAGTGGAACAAATGACGAGGGTTCACTAGGTAGACAACAATTCCACGCTTAAAAGGGGTGGTGAACGGTTGTCAACGTAGCGGGGAGTTGAGTTGCCATGATGCCATAGCGGGACATCCTGGAGGAGGGTGATTCATAGATTATTACCTTAAGTGGCAAAAAGAATTACCTTTGATTCAGAGATCATCGAAAATCTTTGATACCAACCTAAGGCAATTCTCGAGCGACCATTTGGAGGGGTTCGGTAGAATGGCATACCCGGATTAGAATGGATGATGTGGATTACCTTGTTGAAGACAATGCAAGGGATGATTTTAGTAACTGAGGAGAAGTCCAACAGTAGAGAGTGAGTCCACTGTTTGTGAAGTTATAGCATAACCGAGGAACTGAGAGCACTATGCAATTTAATGCCGACGATCAAACTAGCACTTGCGTGTGCTCTCAAGAACTTGAGCATTTCCATATTCATCAAGGTTTTACCAATATCCGTGTCAAGGATCCTGGCAACACAACTTACTACCGTGATGAATGGTGATGGATGATGCAGATGCATAGGAAGATAACAGCTTCTCAGAGCTCACCTTAGCGAGGCCAAGGAATCAAGAACTGTATGATTGACCGAGAAACATTTAGCACTCCGCTTCTAATGTTCTCCTTGATGTTCTACATACCACAATCATAATTAAAGCATTAATGTGGCCATCGAGTATAGGTCAGACTTCGAAAGAGAAAGGATTTATAAGGAACACTTCTAGAAGAGTCACATGAAATCCTTATAGAGAAGATGGTCAAATTGCTCATTCAAGATACTACAATGATAGATCTTCCAGCTAGGTGTGTCGGCCAACATCAACCTTGTCGGGACCTACATCATAGATCTTGGAATAGTTCCAACCATCATATCTGTCTGAGATTCAGATCTGGTTAGTAATAGGACATTTTAGACAGCATGTCTGGAAAAGAAAATTTGCAACACAAATCGACGAGATGATGTTGCGAGATTCTCAGGGAATGAACTACGATAGCAAGCTCCAAAACATGAGCTGGTTCTGCTACGTACATGTCAACACGTTGTCCAAGACAAGCATGACCATGTAGTAGTCTTATAATAAAACGCTACCGAGTTCTGGTTGGGAACCATCACCGTGGATAACGAAGTCCTTGCATAAGTCATATGATTAGCTCTTATGAAGGAACTTCTTCTCCTTGAACAAATCAATCAGTGGCTTGGTGTGCTCGGGACACATATGGAATGAAGGTTGCAAGTCTCCAGACCATAGAATACTTCGCACGTGTGCATGACTGACTTGGGATGATTCCAGAGGAAGCAAAACTAACTTTCTCAAATTCACGGCAGCAACTTTCACCAAATGCACGTGTATAAGAGGAAGTCACTCCTTTCATCAAACAAATACTTCATGAGCTAGCATGAAGAAAATGCTTTCAAGAGTTTCCAACACTAACTTATTGTCCAACAAGATCTTGGAGAAGATAAAATGATGTTGATGGGCTCAACAACAAATCATCGAGATTTCCATGAAGATGGAATTCCACGACTAGGTGAACAAGGTGATAGCATTGGTCAGACCAAAAGATGTAATGGTGTATGCCCGAGGGTTCAACCACGAATAAGACAACATTACGAGCATCGTTGGTTCTGACTTGATTTGAGGATAGCCCACGCCCAAATCAAAGGTTGGACAAGACAATAGATCCAACAACTGATCACGAGGACCAACTGATGAAGATATCATTTTTCTTCAACACACACACAAAAGATATCCCTTAAAATGAACTGAGTAGGACAAGTTTTTTTTTCTTCCAACTCTCCAAGTTGTTGTTTAGCTTATCCAACTAGCTCAGGGTATCCAACACAGATTCTTGGAGAAAGGGTGGTTTCGAAAACCAACTTGGTCACGAGCTCAACATAGCGGTCAGGTGACAACCTGGTGATACTTCAGAGAAGATAATCGAAAAATCACGAACCACCGATATGCTATTAAGCTCGAGAACAATCTTGCTTTTCAGGGCAAGACGAAATGATCAAAAGAGCGAGGGACCGATACGATCCCAACTCATTGATCGAAGAGTGCACCCGGAAATAAGGACTAGGTAGCACAATCTATCTTAGAATGACGATTCGAGATCCAACACGCTAAGAATAAAATTATTGTCCATTAACTACCAATCAACAAGGTTGCTGGGAGTATTGATTTCACACATCACGATTCACTTGTCGACATTCCGGTTGCAACAACACGGGAACCGAGAAATGAATAATGATGGAGAGAGTATCACTGTATCAAGAGTTCATAGGATGGTGTGCAATTCCCCATGATAATCTTAATATAAAGGTGGTAACACTCCAGGGTGGAACAGAACAAAAACTGGATTAGTATTTTAGTCTACGGAGTACAACTGCTTTGACCCAATCCTGGATATGGATGAGGTACTGGAGTTTGTTTCTCCTAGTCACTCTAGAATAGAATGGCTTGACGGACCACAAGAATAACGGGCATCGATGAACACGACGCACAACTACTCCTGACTATCAATTGATAGACGGGGGTCGGAATACAACTAAAGAGGGACAACTCAAAAGAACATATGATTTCCTGAGTTGTGGATGCATGGATTAGCATGTCGAACGAGTTCGACATATTTCTTCCGGACAATCCATGCGGAAAGGTAGAACTGGCAGAGTCACAACATAGAATCGAGAACTCATCAAGACCTCTGGTTGTGATCTTTTGGTTCAAAGAACTTCTGCCATAAACGGTTCATAGTATTTGGAAGAAGGAAATACCACGGACCTCGAGGACTAACGCAAGGTTACTAATAACCTAAGGGAGCTAGCAATTACTATCAACATGAAGTAAGTAGGGTGAATCTCGGGTTCAAAACCCAGAAGTGGAATGCCTACTAACTAAGTGGCATCACGGGATGCTTTCGAGAATGATGGCCAGAATCATCACACTGGGAACATGAAGCATGGATGGATTACTAGGTGATACTCTAGATACCTAGGGTCATAATATTAATTCCAACATATATGTCGAGGCAATAGAGTACCTCAACTCAGCAATTAGTGTGATTAACCTGGCCCAAAGGAACATCAGGAACAGGAGGAAGGGATTTGTAAATGCTTTAGATTATTAAGAAACCTGGGATGACTCGGACAGCATAACGGCTGTAAATGCTCAAAAGATTTGGGACATGCTACAAAAATGGTGGCATAACCACTCAGAAGCATAATATCAAGGTTTCGAGATCAACAGTTAACATACGGAAGTAGTAGAAACTGAACAGAGGCTTAAATCCAACAATCCTATAAGTCTACGGATTAGTAACACGTGATCCTAATAGACAAAAGAGAAAGCTTAGTTCCTTAACCCCGTAGGAAAAATAAGATGACTCGGATCAGAAGGGCATAAGGTATAAGGAGTAAAAAGAGCCTTACGTTCCATCCCACAATCAATTCCCTTATATAACTAAAGCATTTCTAGACTCAACTTCGACCAGTTTGGCTTGGTAATCCTACAGGCAGTCAAGCTCTGATATCAAAGCTGTCAGGACCCCGATCCTAAGTCACACCGATCTAGCATGTAACACATCATATCACTTTGCGGCCTCACGCACGGTATTCCCACGGGTGCCACCTTACCTGGCCCGGGACCGTTTGCGCCTTTTGGCTCACATATATGATAGTGCCGCTAGCATCCATATGACAAAGAACCCGGGCTGACATGGCTAGTCGTGAACCCAAAGTGGCACTAACTCATAGGGACAGGCATACATGACCCAACAACGAACGTGCCGGTCATCAGCGAGTGAATCCAGGCTGTAGCACTGGGCTAGCAGGACTCCGGTGAACCGGGCTGTAGCGGGCTAACAGGACTCCGGAATTCATCGCGTGACATTTCCCCGAGGGGACAGACACAGGAACGAAGAAGGACACATGCCGGCCAGCCTAAGTGTTCCGGAGCAGTAGCAAGCTACCATGGCTCAGTGGAAACACTAGGAGACGTTTCCCGGTAAGAGAGGCTACCAAGGATAAACAACTAGATAGTCAGATCCCACACATACCAAGCATTTCAATAACATACACACAATATGCTCGATATGTGCAAATACAACATGGCACCACAACATGACTCTATAACTCAAGTATTTTGTTCAGTAGGCTCCGAGGAGCGAGATATTACAATCATGGTCTCATGACCCATCAATCAGAGCATACAAGTCAAAGCACATGCGAAAGCTTAACATGTCTGGGTACAGACATCTATAAATGAAAAAGGCTGAGAAGCCTGACTATCTACCAGATCCTGTCGAGGGCACAAGATCGTAGCTGAGGTAACAAGCTAAACGTCGAAGTCCACGCGGTACTACTAGCGAGAGTGAAGTCTCTCTGCAAAAACATAAGTTAAGCAACGTGAGTACAAATGTACCCAGCAAGACTTACATCAGATCTATCTACATATGCATCAGTATCAACAAAGGGGGGTGGGGTTTAACTGTAGCAAGCCAACTTTGACTCGGTGGCTATCCTAAACTACGACTGCAAGTAACTCTGTTGAGGTGGCGCACACGAGTCCACATGTTCACCATATCAATACACCACTATGGATCCGCTCCCGTCTCCCTACGAGAACGCCATCCATAGCACTCACGCTTATCTTGCGTATTTTAGAGTATCCACTTTCACTTGTCTATGAACTGTACAGGCAACCCAGAAGTCCTTTACCGCGGACACGGCTATTCGAATAGATCATATTACCCTGCAGGGGTGTACTTCTTCACACACGCTCTCACCACTTACCGCCGTTTACACGACATTTACTCAGCAACCTTCAAGCGGAAGCCCAGCGAGGGTGTCGTCCACGACCTGACTAACCATACAAGTCTCTCGTCCAGGTTTATCGCCTATTCGGGTTCCATCCGCAAGGAGATCCGGCCGGGGTGTCGCTCACGGCCCCAAACGATGTGTGCAGGGTTCCCAAGTCCACCATTCGTGTGCTACTTGGTACACCGGGCCACTGTGCCTAGTCTGTCCCAAGCCCACCTGTACCGGGTGCCACTTGGTAGACTACTAACACTACCTACAAACACCAGAAACTAGTTGCAACTCCTGGACAGAGATCAAGTTGATTAATAAGTCGAGAGGGGCACTTAAGCATTCCAATGCGTGGTAGTAGTTGGTCATGGATCACAAACACAGAACTCAGTTCCTGAGGACGGCTGCAATGAGACAACCCACCATGTACTCCTACATGGCCTCTCACCGCTACCTTTACCAAATCGTGTTCACACACTTAGCTCACACATAGTAGGACATGTTCACACACCTCCGATCCATTCCCGATGAATCAGACCTGACTCAACTCTAAGCAGTAGCAGGCATGACAAAAAAACATGGATGAGTAGGCACATCAGGGCTCAAACAACTCCTACTCATGCTAGTGGGTTTCATCTATTTACTGTGGCAAAGACAGGTCATGCAGAGGATAAAGGGGTTCAACTACCGCAGCATGTAACAGTTGAATCGGTGTTGTCCTAATGCAGTAAAAGAGAGCAGGAGCGAGAGAGTGGGGTTGTATCGGAATGAACAAGTGGGTTTTGCTTGCCTAGCACTTCTGAAGATAGTATAGTTCTTCATCGGTGTCATCGAACTCATCGTCGGAACATCGTCTAGCGGGAGGGGACAAACACCAGCAAACAAGGAAGAACACAATCAATGCAATGCAACAGTATGATGCATGAATGTGACATGGCAATATGCTTGTGATTTGAGCTGATGCAAGTAAAACCAGATTAAATGAAGTTGGTTTGAATCAAAGATTCAAATTCAAACTCCATATGTGATTGATTACATGCCATTTAATTGAATTGTCCTAAACAGTAGTCATAAGTTGTTCTAACATGCATGAAAATGGTACAGATGGATAGATTGGATTTTTCTGATCATTTTTCATATATAAATTATTTAATTTGGAGTTACAGTTGATTTTATATGATTTTTAGAAGTTTAGGACATTTTCTGGAATTTCCTGGATTTATTTTAAATCCAGAAAATTGTTAATTGCGTCAGCATGACGACACTATGATGTCAGCAGGTCAACGGGCGTCGACCAGGTCAAACCTGACCAGTGGGACCCACTGGTCAGTGACCCAGTCAGCTAACTAAGTTAGTTAGCCCTAACTAACTGGGCAGGGCCCACTAGTCAGTGACTGTAGTAACTAACCTAACTAGTTAATTAGTGCTAACTAGGGTAATTAGTCGGGCGGGGCCCGCAAGTCAGTGAGAGAGAGGGGGGAGTCAAACCGGGCAGTGGGGTCAACCCACACCGGTCAACGAGTCAACGGTCGCCGGCGAGTCCAGACGCGGCGGAGGGGCTCGGGAAACGCCCTCCAGCGACCAAAACAGCGGCAGCGATCATCTACGCGTAGCTGGCGCTCAGCCGCATCCATCTAAGCAAGCGGGAGGGGCTGAGGTCGACCGGGCTCACGGGAATCAAGCTCGTGGCGGCGGCCAGAGCTCGGGGCTGGTGCGGGTTGGCGCTAGGGGACGGTAGGTCGAACGGGTGGGCGTGCCCAGCTCCTGGAAGCATGCTGCATCGACCAGTGGTGGTGGCCGGAGCTGCGGTGGCTAGGACCAACGGCGGCGACCAAAACGGCGGCGGCTGGAGTTTCGGCGTCCGTGCAACTACGGCCTAAAGGACGTGGAGAGGCCGGGGAAAAGGGGGAGTCGAAGCGGGCGCTCACAGGGAGGCGGCAGGGTATCTCAGGGGCTCGAGGATGCTCCAGTTGCTGCGGATCGACGGCGATGGTCGGTGTTGCCGAAGCTTGAAGACGAGGAAGATGCCGGTGATGCAGGGCGTCCGGCGATGCTTGCCTTGGTGAGGAGGTCGAGGACGGAGTGACGGAGCTCGTGGTCGGCTCAGAAGGTCGAGGGGGAGGCAGTGGCTGCGGTGGTGGCGAGCGGCGGCATGGCCATGGCGGCCTCGGCCATGAGGTGGGGAGCGAGGGAGAGAGGGGAAAAGCCAGGAGAGGAGGGAGAACAAAGGGGGTCGAGGCATCTCCAGGCACGGGGACAGGGAGGAGGTTGAGCCTCCAGCGCGAAGCAGGAGGTGGCCGAAGCCCCACGCGCGCGCGCGCCACGCCTCTCCACTGCCTACTGGTTGAAGGAAGAAGACGGGCATGCCCCTGTGGGCTGGCCAACAGTGTTGGGCCGTCCAGGTGGGCTTTGGTGAGCGCCAGGTAAGTTTATTCTCTCCCTCTCTTATTTCTGTTTTCTATTTTCTATTATCTGTTCGGCTTTATTAAAAATATCTAGGTACTTCCAAAAATCATGAAACTGCTCAATGTCACTTTTTGGAATATTTCCAACAGCAAACATTTCAGTTTGTGATTATTTGAGCATTTAAAATATTATTTAGCAATTAAATGCCCAAATGCAAATACCATATGATTTAATTCAGTGACCAAATGTGTCATGGAAAAATGTGCAACACCTCTGGTTATGGTTCTAGCATTTTCCAGAAATGATGAACATTTTTGAAAGCCATTTGGATTCACTGAAAATATTTTTAGGTTGAACCTATTTGAATTCCATTTGGTACTAGGGTTTGGACATCCCCATTTCAAGTTCATTTGAAAAATTAAACATGATGCACACATGAAGGGCTAGCCTACTACATGCCAGGACCAGGGATGTGACAGAGGTGGAGAGAAGGAAGGAGAAGGGGGGCCGCCGCCCCCTTCCCTTTCCCAATTTGGATTGGGGCAAGGGGGGTCGCGCGCCACCTCCTGGCCTCCCTCTCTCCTTTCCACTAAGGCCCATAAGGCCCAATAGCTTCCCCGGGGGGTTCCGGTAACCCCCGGTACTCCGGTATATGCCCCAAACCTCCCGGAACCATTATGGTGTCCTAACATAGTCGTCCAATATATCAATCTTCATGTCTCAACCATTTCGAGACTCCTAGTCTTGTCCGTGATCACATCCGGGACTCCGAACTACCTTCGGTACATCAAAAACCATAAACTCATAATATAACCGTCATCAAACTTTAAGCGTGCGGACCCTACAGGTTCGAGAACTATGTAGACATGACCGAGACATGTTTCCGGTCAATAACCAATAGTGGAACCTGGATGCTCATATTGGCTCCCACATATTCTACGAAGATCTTTATCGGTCAAATCGCATAACAACATACGTTGTTCCCTTTGTCATCGGTATGTTACTTGCCCGAGATTCGATCGTCGGTATCTCAATACCTAGTTCAATCTCGTTACCGGCAAGTCTCTTTACTCGTTTATGTAATGCATCATCCTGCAACAAACTCATTAGTCACATTGCTTGCAAGGCTTATAGTGATGTGCATTACCGAGAGGGCCCAGAGATACCTCTCTGACAATTGGACTGACAAATCCTAATCTTGAAATACGCCAACTCAAAATGTACCTTCGGAGACACCTGTAGAGCTCCTTTATAATCACCCAGTTACGTTGTGACGTTTGGTAGCACACAAAGTGTTCCTCTAGTAAACGGTAGTTGCATAATCTCATAGTCATAGGAACATGTATAAGTCATGAAGAAAGCAATAGCAACATACTAAATGATCAAGTGCTAAGCTAACGGAATGGGTCAAGTCAATCACATCATTCTCCTAATGATGTTTTCCCGTTAATCAAATGACAACTCTTTTGTCCATGGCTAGGAAACATAACCATCTTTGATAAACGAGCTACTCAAGTAGAGGCATACTAGTGACACTTAGTTTGTCTATGTATTCACACATGTATCATGTTTCAGGTTAATACAATTCTAGCATGAATAATAAACATTCATCATGATATAAGGAAATAAATAATAACTTTATTATTGCCTTTAGGGCATATTTCCTTCGGTCTCCCACTTGCATTAGAGTCAATAATCTAGATTACACAGTAATGATTCTAACACCCATGGAGCCTTGGTGTTGATCATGTTTTGCTCGTGGAAGAGGCTTAGTCAATGGGTCTGCAACATTCAGATCCGTATGTATCTTGCAAATCTCTATGTCTCCCACCTGGACTTGGTCCCGGATGGAATTGAAGCGTCTCTTGATGTGCTTGGTCTTCTTGTGATATCTAGATTCCTTTGCCAAGGCAATTGCACCAGTATTGTCACAGAAGATTTTCATTGGACCCGATGCACTAGGTATGACACCTAGATCGGATACGAACTCCTTCATCCAGACTCCTTCATTTGCTGCTTCCGAAGCAGCTATGTACTCCGCTTCACATGTAGATCCCGCCATGACGCTTTGTTTAGAACTGCACCAACTGACAGCTCCACTGTTCAATATAAACACGTATCCGGTTTGCGATTTAGAATCATCCGGATCAGTGTCAAAGCTTGCATCAACGTAACCATTTACGACTAGCTCTTTGTCACCTCCATAAACGAGAAACATATCCTTAGTCCTTTTCAGGTATTTCAGGATGTTCTTGACCGCTGTCCAGTGATCCACTCCTAGATTACTTTGGTACCTCCCTGCTGAACTAATAGCAAGGCACACATCAGGCCTGGTACACAGCATTGCATACATGATAGAGCCTATGGCTGAAGCATAGGAAACTTCTTTCATTTTCTCTCTATCTTCTGCAGTGGTCGGGCATTGAGTCTGACTCAATTTCACACCTTGTATTACAGGCAAGAACCCTTTCTTTGCTTGATCCATTTTGAACTTTTTCAAAACTTTATCAAGGTATGTACTTTGTGAAAGTCCAATTAAGCGTCTTGATCTATCTCTATAGATCTTGATACCTAATATATAAGCAGCTTCTCCGAGGTCTTTCATTGAACAACTTTTATTCAAGTATCCTTTTATGCTATCCAGAAATTCTATATCATTTGCAATCAATAATATGTTGTCTACATATAATATTAGAAATGCTACAGAGCACCCACTCACTTTCTTGTAAATACAGACTTCTCCAAAAGTCTGTATAAAACCATATGCTTTGATCACACTATCAAAGTGTTTATTCCAACTCCGAGAGGCTTGCACCAGTCCATAAATGGATCGCTGGAGCTTGCACACTTTCTTAGTATCCTTTGGATCGACAAAACCTTCTGGTTGCATTATATACAACTCTTCTTCCAGAAATCCATTCAGGAATGCAGTTTTGACATCCATTTGCCAAATTTCATAATCATAAAATGCGGCAATTGCTAACATGATTTGGACATACTTAAGCATCGCTACGGGTGAGAAATTCTCATCGTAGTCAACCCCTTGAACTTGTCGAAAACCTTTCGCAACAAGTCGAGCTTTGTAGACAGTAACATTACCATCAACGTTAGTCTTCTTCTTGAAGATCCATTTATTCTCAATGGCCTGCCGATCATCGGGCAAGTCAACCAAAGTCCACACTTTGTTCTCATACATGGATCCCATCTCAGATTTCATGGCATCAAGCCATTTTGCGGAATCTGGGCTCATCATTGCTTCCTCATAGTTCGTAGGTTCGTCAAGTAACATGACTTCTAGAATAGGATTACCGTACCATTCTGGTGCGGATCTTACTCTGGTTGACCTACGAGGTTTGGTAGTAACTTGATCTGAAGTTTCATGATCAATATCATTAGCTTCCTCACTAATTGGTGTAGTTGTCACAGGAACCGGTTTCTGTGATGAACTACTTTCCAATAAGGGAGCAGGTACAATTACCTCATCAAGTTATACTTTCCTCCCACTCACTTCTTTCAAGAGAAACTCTTTCTCTAGAAAGGATCCAAATTTAGCAACAAAAGTCTTGCCTTCAGATCTGTGATAGAAGGTGTACCCAATAGTCTCCTTCGAGTATCCTATGAAGACACATTTCTCCGATTTAGGTTCGAGCTTATCAGGTTGAAGTTTTTTCACATAAGCATCGCAGCCCCAAACTTTAAGAAACAACAACTTTGGTTTCTTGCCAAACCACAGTCCATAAGGCGTCATCTCAACGGATTTTGATGGTGCCCTATTTAACATGAATGCGGCCGTCTCTAAAGCATAACCCCAAAATGATAGCGGTAAATCAGTAAGAGACATCATAGATCGTACCATATCAGTAAAGTACGATTACGGCGTTTGGACACACCATTATGTTGTGGTGTTCCGGGTGGCGTGAGTTGCGAAACTATTCCACATTTTTTGAAATGTAAACCAAACTCGTAGTTCAAATATTCTCCTCCATGATCAGATCGTAGAAACTTTATTTTCTTGTTACGATGATTTTCCACTTCACTCTGAAATTCTTTGAACTTTTCAAATGTTTCAGACGTATGTTTCATTAAGTAGATATACCCATATCTGCTCAAATCATCTATGAAGGTGAGAAAATAACGATACCCGCCGCGAGCCTCAATGGTTCATTGGACCGCATACATCAGTATGTATGATTTCCAACAAATCTGTTGCTCGCTCCATAGTTCCGGAGAACGGCGTTTTAGTCATCTTGCCCATGAGGCATCGTTCGCAAGTACCAAGTGATTCATAATCAAGTGATTCCAGAAGTCCATCAGTATGGAGTTTCTTTATGCGCTTTACACCAATATGACCTAAACGGCAGTGCCACAAATAAGTTGCACTATCATTATCAACTCTGCATCTTTTGGCTTCAACATTATGAATATGTGTATCACTACTATCGAGATTCAATAAAAATAGACCACTCTTCAAGGGTGCATGACCATAAAAGATATTACTCATATAAATAGAACAACCATTATTCTCTTATTTAAATGAATAACCGTCTCGCATCAAACAAGATCCAGATATAATGTTCATGCTTAACGCTGGCACCAAATAAC
The DNA here is from genome assembly GCF_018294505.1 of Triticum aestivum. NCBI lineage: Eukaryota > Viridiplantae > Streptophyta > Magnoliopsida > Poales > Poaceae > Triticum > Triticum aestivum. The sequence goes on from NC_057804.1 coordinate 56,569,417, forward strand.
AATTATTCAGGTCTAAGACTAATCCCGAAGGTAGATGTAGAGGTAGTGTGCCGACTGCGATCACATCGACTTTGGAACCATTTCCCACGCGCATCATCACCTCGTCCTTAGCAAATCTTTGCTTAATCCGTAGTCCCTGTTTCGAGTTGCAAATATTAGCAATGGAACCAATATCAAATACCCAGGTGCTACTGCGAGCATTAGTAAGGTACACATCAATAAAATGTATATCACATATACCTTTGTTCACCTTGCCATCCTTCTTATCCGCCAAATACTTGGGGCAGCTCTGCTTCCAGTGACTAGTCTGCTTGCAGTAGAAGCACTCAGTCTCACGCTTAGGTCCAGACTTGGGTTTCTTCTCTTGAGCCACAACTTGTTTGCCGTTCTTTTTGAAGTTCCCCTTCTTCTTCCCTTTACCCTTTTTCTTGAAATGGGTGGTCTTGTTGACCATCAACACTTGATGCTCCTTTTTGATTTCTACATCCGCAACTTTTAGCATTGCGAAGAGTTCGGGAATAGTCTTGTTCATCCCTTGCATATTATAGTTCATCACAAAGCTCTTGTAGCTTGGTGGCGGTGATTGAAGAATTCTGTCAATGAGACTATCATCAGGAAGATTAACTCCCAGTTGAATTAAGTGATTATTATACCCAGACATTTTGAGTATATGTTCACTGACAGAACTATTCTCTTCCATCTTGCAGCTATAGAACTTGTTGGAGACTTCATATCTATCAATCCGAGCATTTGCTTGAAATATTAACTTCAACTCTTGGAACATCTCATATGCTCCATGACGTTCAAAACATCGTTGAAGTCCCGGTTCTAAGACGTAAAGCATGGCACACTGAACTATCGAGTAGTCATCAGCTTCGCTCTGCCAGATGTTCTTAACGTCATCAGTTGCATCTGCAGTAGGCCTGGCACCCAGCGGTGCTTCCATGACGTAATTCTTCTATGCAGCAATGAAGATAATCCTCAAGTTATGGACCCAGTCCGTGTAAGGTGTAATTTCTGCCATCATCTTTCAACTTAGCTTTCTCAAGGAACGCATTAGAATTCAACGGAACAACATCACGAGCCATCTATCTACAACAAACATAGACAAGAAAAATACTATCAGGTACTAAGTTCATGACAAATTTAAGTTCAATTAATCATATTACTTAAGAACTCCCACTTAGATAGACATCCCTCTAATCATCTAAGTGATCACGTGATCCAAATCAACTAAACCATGTCCGATCATCACGTGAGATGGAGTAGTTTTCAATGGTGAACATCACTATGTTGATCATATCTACTATATGATTCATGTTCGACCTTTCGGTCTCAGTGTTCCAAGGCCATATCTGTATATGCTAGGCTCGTCAAGTTTAACCTGAGTATTCTGCGTGTGCAACTGTTTTGCACTCGTTGTATTTGAACATAGAGCCTATCACACCCGATCATCACGTGGTGTCTCGGCACCAAGAACTTTCACAACGGTGCATACTCAGGGAGAACACTTATACCTTGAAATTTAGTGAGAGATCATCTTATAATGCTACCGTCAACCAAAGCAAAATAAGATGCATAAAGGATAAACATCACATGCAATCAATATAAGTGATATGATATGGCCATCATCATCTTGTGCTTGTGAACTTCATCTCTGAAGCACCGTCATGATCACCATCGTCACCGGCGCAACACCTTGATCTCCATCGTAGCATCGTTGTCATTTCGCCACCTATTGCTTCTACGACTATCGCCACCGCTAAGTGATAAAGTAAAGAAATTACAGGGCAATTGCATTGCATACAATAAAGCGACAACCATATGGCTCCTACCAGTTGCCGATAACTCGGTTACAAAACATGATCATCTCATACAATAAAATATAGCATCACGTCTTGACCATATCACATCACAACATGCCCTGCAAAAACAAGTTAGACGTCCTCTACTTTGTTGTTGCAAGTTTTACGCGGCTGCTACGGGCTGAGCAAGAACCGTTCTTACCTACGCATTAAAACCATAATGATAGTTCGTCAAGTTAGTGCTATTTTAACCTTCTCAAGGACCGGACGTAGCCACACTCGGTTCAACTAAAGTTGGATAAACTGACACCCGCCAGCCACCTGTGTGCAAAGCGCGTCGGTAGAACCAGTCTCGCATAAGCGTACGCGTAATGTTGGTCCGGGCCGCTTCATCCAACAATACCGCCGAACCAAAGTATGACATGCTGGTAAGCAGTATGACTTGTATCGCCCACAACTCACTTGTGTTCTACTCGTGCATATAACATCTACGCATAAGACCTGGCTCTGATACCACTGTTGGGTAATGCAGTAATTTTAAAAAAATTCCTACGCACATGCAAGATCATGGTGATGTATAGCAACGAGAGGGGAGAGTGTGTCCATGTACCCTCGTAGACCGAAAGCGGAAGCGTTAGCACAATGCGGTTGATGTAGTCATACGTCTTCACGTCCCGACCGATCAAGCACCGAAAGCATGGCACCTCCGAGTTCTTGCACACGTACAACTCGATGACGTCCCTCGAACTCCAATCCAGCCGAGTGTCGAGGGAGAATTCCATCAGCACAACGGCGTGGTGATGATGGTGATGTTCTACCGACGTAGCGTTCGCCTAAGCACCGATACGATATTATTGAGGTGGATTATGGTGGAAGGGGCAACGCACACGGCTAAGAGATCAATGATCAATTGTTGTGTCTATGGGGTGCCCCCCTCCTCCGTATATAAAGGGGGAAGGAGGAGACGGCCGGCCAAGGGGAGAGGCACGCCCAAGGGGGGGGGGGCAATCCTACTCCAAGTAGGTTTGCCCCCCCCCCTTTCCTATTCCAAGTAGGAGAAGGGGAAGGAGGAGGTGGAGAGAAGGAAGGAGAAGGGGGGCCGCCGCCCCCTTCCCTTTCCCAATTTGGATTGGGGCAAGGGGGCCGCGCGCCACCTCCTGGCCTCCCTCTCTCCTTTCCACTAAGGTCCATAAGGCCCAATAGCTTCCCGGGGGGGGGGGGTTCCGGTAACCCCGGGTACTCCGGTATATGCCCGAAACCTCCCGGAACCATTCTGGTGTCCGGACATAGTCATCCAATATACCAATCTTCATGTCTCGGCCATTTCGAGACTCCTCGTCTTGTCCATGATCACATCCGGGACTCCGAACTACCTTAGGTACATCAACAACCATAAACTCATAATATAACCATCATCTAACTTTAAGCGTGCGGATCCTACAAGTTCGAGAACTATGTAGACATGACCGAGACATGTTTCCGGTCAATAACCAATAGTGGAACCTGGATGCTCATATTGGCTCCCACATATTCTACGAAGATCTTTATCGGTCAAATCGCATAACAACATACGTTGTTCCCTTTGTCATCGGTATGTTACTTGCCCGAGATTCGATCGTCGGTATCTCAATACCTAGTTCAATCTCGTTACCGGCAAGTCTCTTTACTCATTTATGTAATGCATCATCCCGCAACTAACTCATTAATCACATTGCTTGCAAGGCTTATAGTGATGTGCATTACCGAGAGGGCCCAGAGATATCTCTCCGACAATCGGAGTGACAAATCCTAATCTTGAAGTACGCCAACTGAACATGTACCTTTGGAGACACCTGTAGAGCTCCTTTATAATCACCCAGTTACGTTGTGACGTTTGGTAGCACACAAAGTGTTCCTCCGGTAAACGGCAGTTGCATAATCTCATAGTCATAGGAACATGTATAAGTCATGATGAAAGCAATAGCAACATACTAAATGATCAAGTGCTAAGCTAATAGAATGGGTCAAGTCAATCACATCATTCTCCTAATGATGTGATCTTGTTAATCAAATGACAACTCTTTTGTCCATGGATAGGAAACATAACCATCTTTGATAAACGAGCTAGTCAAGTAGAGACATACTAGTGACACTTAGTTTGTCTATGTATTCACACATGTATCATGTTTCCGGTTAATACAATTCTAGCATGAATAATAAACATTCATCATGATATAAGGAAATAAATAATAACTTTATTATTGCCTCTACCGCATATTTCCTTCAGTCACGTTGCACAAAGAGCAGATCGGCGCACGGCAGCATGGCAGAGAGCACACGAGGAATTTACCCAGGTTCGGGCCACCGTGAGGCATAAGACCCTACTCCTGCTTTGGTGGATTGATGGTGGAATGAATGTGTTGGTGTGTAGTACACTTGCCCGACAAGGTCTGCCTTGGGGCTGCAGCGACTACGCGCATATGGTGGCTTGGGTTCATCAACCCTCTAACCCCTTCTACGAGTGCCATGGGCCTCCTTTTATAGATTAAGGGGTCACCACAGTGGCAAAGTGGTCATTATCCCCTGATATGATAGTAAACAGTGCTATCATACCTAACTCTACGGGCTGACAGGGTGCATTAAATGCACCGCTTAGTGTCACGTCACTGGTCGCCCGGCAAGGCCTGCCGGGCTATTTTGCCAGCTCCGCGCCTGTTTTCTTGACACATCGTAGGACGGGTGTCACTTGTGGGTTTCTTCGGTAGGAAATGGCCGCCATGTGTCAAATGGATGCCACTTAATCATCTTGCGGCTTGACACCGCATCGATTGGTGACGTGATTCATGCTTGAGTGGTTGGCGGGGTGGTTCAAACCCCGCAAGCCCCGGCAGGCTCTGCCGGGGATTCTTGGCTGCTTGATTCTGGTGGCCTCACCCCTCGCCGGGCTCACTGCCCGGCAAGGGAGGCATTTCTATTATCGATACCTCACTCATCTTGCTTGGTCTTGGTCTCTCTGAGCTGCGTGTTGGTTCTTCTAGTCTCTTGGTCCATCAATCTTTGACTTGAGTTGGTGCTTCAATCTTGATCTTGTGCCTGTGCACAGTTGGGCAACAGACCCAGGGTTTGTTGCACCGACAGAGGGCTTCACCCACGAAGGGTCCATGAAGAAGCAACCTTATCTATCCCACCATGGCCATTGCCCACGAAGGACTTGCCTCACTCAGGTAGATCTTCATGAAGTAGGCGATCTCCTTGCCCTTACAAACTTCTTGGTTCAACTCCACAACATGTCGGAGGCTCCCAAGCGACACCTAACCAATGTAGGAGACACCACTCTCCAAAAGGTTATAGACGGTGTGTTGATGACGAACTCCTTGCTCTTGTGCTTCAAATGATAGTCTCCCCAACACTCAACTCCCTCTCACTGATTTGGATTGGGTGGAAAGAAGATTTGAGTGGAAAGCATCTTGGGGAAGGCTAGAGATCAAGATTCTTGTGGTAGGATTGGAATATCTTGGCTTCAACACATGAGTAGATGGTTCTCTCTCACAAAATGAGTAGTGGAAGTGTAGGCATGTTCTGATGGCTCTCTCACTAATAGAGATGGGGTGGAGGGGTATATATAGCCTCCACACAAAATCCAACCGTTACACACATATGAGACAAATCGGTCGGACCGATTATATGAACTCGGTGAGACCGAAGCATTTCAAAATGTGAATGTTAGGAATCTTAGTGGGACCGACAGAGACAACTTGGTGTGACCGATGTGCAAGGGCTAGGGCAAACATCAACTCGATTGGACCGATTACTTCAACTCGGTGGGACCGAAATGAAGTAATAAGCAATAAAGGGAATGACAGACAAACTCGGTGTGACCGGTTTCACTGACTCGGTGAGACCGAAAGAGTGAAACACATCACAATGAGAATGTAAGGCCATCTCGGTGAGACCGAGATCCATATCGGTGTGACCAAAGTGTCTAGGGTCTTGGTAGTGGCTATGTCAATGGAACTCAGTGGCGCCGGATGGAATATTTCGGTGGGCCGAGTTTGACTTTTGGTTTTTGGACATATTTGGAAGTGAGAAAATGGTTGAGGGATTTTTGAGAATATCACTAAGCATTTTGAGCAAGTAGATCATTAAGCAACACCTCATCCTATTTTAATAGTATTTGCTTTTCCTATGGACTCAATGTGATCTTGGATCACTAAAATATAAATGAAGAGTATTGGAGTTTGGCCAATATATCTTAGTCCTTAGCATTTTGAGGGGTTCCACATCCACTTGTACTTGCCACACCATTGTTGAACTTATTTGGAATATACTAGATGAAAGTATTAGTCCAACAAGAGATATGTTGACATTAATTACCAAAATCACCCAGGGAGCACTTGTGATTTCACACTCTTGGTGGTGGCTGCTGGATGGAGGGTAAAGAATCCCCATACTCTCATGTGCAAAGTCCAAAATGACCCTAGGTCATAACCCTAATGGGTAGTGGGCTTCTGCACCTCTTTGGGCTACCTAAAAGGCCTCAAATGGTCATCTCCTCATAGCCCACATGAGGAGGATATCCCAACAGATTATGTGTGCCTAAAGATAGACATGCGCTTTCTGTATGAGATGGAAATTCTTTTGTGCTGCTTGCAAGAATTAGAGAACTTAGGAGATCACAAGAATGAGCTATTACATCTCCTCGAAAAGATTCTCAAGGATATTCCACACATTTTCTAATGAACAGGGTGTATTTTGTGTGACGTTTCCATTATTCATTTCAACAATCTCACACCTTGCTTTGCAGTTTTTAATTTCAAATTTTAATGTTTGTATAATCATTGTTTTTATACACCATTTTATCAGCTGGAGATTGAGTAGGTCCATTTTTTGTTGGAAAACCTAGCATGCAATTTTTTAAAAATTCCTACGCTCACGCAAGATCTATCTAGGAGATGTATAGCAACGAGAGGGGGAGAGTGTGTCTACATACCCTCGTAGACCGAAAGCGGAAGAGTTTGACAACGCAGTTGATGTAGTCTAACTTCTTCTCGTTCCGACCGATCAAGCACCTAACGTACGACACCTCCGAGTTCTGCACACGTTCAATTCGATGACGTGCCTCGAACTCTTGATTGTGTCGAGGAAGAAGATGAGTTCCATCAACACGGCGGCATGGTGACGGTGATGGTGAAGTGATCTGCGCAGGGCTTCGCCTAAGCACCGCGAGAATATGATCGAGGGTGTAACCTGTGGAGGGGGGCGCCGCACACTGCTAAGAGATGTTGTTGTGTGTTCTAGCGGTGCCCCCCACATATATATAGGGGGAGAGGGAGGGTAGCAGCAAGGGGCGCCCCACGTACGAGGAATCCTACTTGGGCGTCTCCCCCAATTCGGCCTCCGCCTTCCATAAGTACCAGAGGGGGAAGGAAGGAGAAGGGAGGAGGGAGGGAAGGGGGAGGCCGAATCCCTCCCCTTCCTTCTCTCTTCCCCTCTTTCCTTTCCCTCAGGTGCAACCCATATGGGGGGCGCAGCCGCCCCTGCTGGCTGCTGCGTTTACCTTCTTGGCCCATTAGGCCCATATCTTTGCCGGGGGGTGCCCGGAACCCCTTCCGGTGACCCGATATGTACCCGGTACCCTCCGGAACACTTCCGGTGTCCGAATACTATCTTCCTATATATCAATCCTTACCCCTCGACCATTTTGGGACTCCTCGTCATGTCCGTGATCTCATTCGGGACTCCGAACAACATTCGTTCACCAAATCACATAACTCATAAAATACTAAATCGTAACCGAACGTTAAGCGTGCGGACCCTGCGGTTTGAGAACTATGTAGACATGGCCAAGACACCTCTCTAGTCAATAACCAACATCGGAACCTAGATGCTCATATTGGCTCCTACATATTCTACGAAGATCTTTATCGGTCGAACTGTTATGACAACATACATTATTCCCTTTGTCATCGGTATGTTACTTGCCCGAGATTCGATCATCGGTATCTTCATACCTAGTTCAATCTCATTACGGACAAGTCTCTTTACTCTTTCCAGAATACATCATCTTGCAAATAAATCATTAGTCACTTTGCTTGCAAGGCTTCTTATGATGTGTATTACTTACAGGGCCCAGAGATAGCTCTCCGAAACTCAGAGTGACAAATCCTAATCTTGATCTATGCCAACCCAACAAACACCTTCAGAGATACCTGTAGAGCATCTTTATAATCACCTAGTTACATTGTGACATTTGATAGCACACAAGGCATTCCTCCGGTATCCGGGAGTTGCATAATCTCATAGTCGAAGGAATATGTATTTGACATGAAGAAAGCAATAGCAATAAAACTGAACGATCAATATGCTAAGCTAACGGATGGGTCTTGTCCATCACATCATTCTCCTAATGATGTGATCCCGTTATCAAATGACAACCCATGTCCATGGTTAGGAAACCTTAACCATCTTTGATCAACGAGCTAGTCAACTAGAGGCTCACTAGGGACACAGTGTTTGTCTATGTATTCACACATGTATTTTGGTTTCCGATCAATACAATTCTAGCATGAATAATAAACATTTATCATGAATAAGGAAATATAAAATAAAAACTTTATTATTGCCTCTAGGGCATATTTCCTTTAGTCTCCCACTTGCACTAGAGTTAATAATCTAGTTCACATCGCCATGTGATTTAACACCAATAGTTCACATTGTCATGTGATTAACACCCATAGTTCACATCGCCATGTGACCAACACCCAAAGGGTTTACTAGAGTCAATAATCTAGTTCACATCACCTTGTGATTAACACCCAAAGAGTACTAAGGTGTGATCATATTTCGCTTGTGAGAGATGTTCAGTCAAGGGGTCTGCCACATTCAGATCCGTATGTATTTTGCAAATTTCTATGTCTATGATGCTCTGCATGGAGCTACTCTAGATAATTGCTCCCACCTTAAATATGTATCTAGATTGAGACTCGGAGTCATCTGGATCGGTGTAAAAGCTTGCATCAAAGTAACTCTTTATGACAAACTCTTTATCACCTCCATAACCAAGAAATATTTCCTTAATCCTCTAAGGATAATTTCGACTGCTGTCTAGTGATCTACTCCTGGCTCACTATTGTACCCCCTTACCAAACTCATGGCAAGGTACACAATAGGTTTGGTACACAGCATGGCATACTTTATAGTACCTATGGCTGAGGCATAGGGAATGACTTTCATTCTCTCTCTATCTTCTGCCGTGGTCGGGCTTTGAGTCTTACTCAACTTCACACCTTACAATACAGGCTAGAACTCCTTCTTTGATTGATCCATTTTGAACTCCTTCAAAATCTTGTCAAGCTATGTACGCATTGAAAATCTTATCAAGCGTCTTGATATATCTCTATAGATCTTGATGCCCAATATGTAAGAAGCTTCACTGAGGTATTTCATTGAAAAATTCTTATTCAAATATCCTTTTATGCTATCCAGAAATTCTATATCATTTCCAATCAATAATATGTCATCCACATATAATATCAGAAATGCTACAGAGCTCCCACTCGCTTTCTTGTAAATACAAGCTTCTCCAAAAGTCCGTGTAAAACCATATGCTTTGATCACCTCACCAAAGTGTATATTCCAACTCTGAGATGCTTGCACCAGTCCATAGATGGATCGCTGGAGCTTGCACACTTTGTTAGCACCTTTAGGATCGACAAAACCTTCCGGTTGCATCATATACAACTCTTCTTTAAGAACGGCAATTGCTAACATGATTCAGACAGACTTAAGCATCGCTACATGTGAGAAAGTCTCATCGTAGTCAACTCCTTGAACTTGTCAAAAACCTTTTGTGACAAGTCGAGCTTTATAGACAGTAACATTACCATCAGCATCAGTCTTCTTCTTGAAGATCCATTTATTCTCTATGGCTCACCGATCATCAGGCAAGTCCACCAAAGTCCATACTTTGTTCTCATACATGGATCCTATCTCAGATTTCATGGCCTCAAGCCATTTATCAAAATCTGGGCTCATCATAGCTTCTTCATAGTTCGTAGGTTCGTCATGGTCTAGTAACATGACTTCCAGAACAGGATTACCGTACCACTCTAGTGCGGAACATGCTCTGGTTGACCTACAAGGTTTGGTAGTAACTTGATCTAAAGTTTCATGATCATTATCATTAGCTTCCTCTCTAGTTGGTGTAGGCATCACGGGAACGGTTTTATGTGATGAGCTACTTTCCAATTTGAGAGAAGGTATGATTACCTCATCAAGTTCTACTTTCCTCCCACTCACTTCTTTCAAGAGAAACTCCCTTTCTAGAAAGGTTCCATTCTTAGCAACAAAGATCTTGCTTTCGGATCTGTGGTACAAGGTGTACCCAATTGTTTCCTTAGGGTAGCCTATGAATACGCACTTCTCCAATTTGGGTTTGACTTATCAGGCTAAAGCCTTTTGACATAAGTGTCGCAACCCCAAACTTTAAGAAACGACAGCTTAGGTTTCTTGCCAAACCATAGTTCATACGGTGTCATCTCAACGGATTTAGACGGTGCCCTATTTAACATGAATGCAACTGTCTCTAATGCATAACCCCAAAACAATAGTGGTAAATTAGTAAGAGACATCATAGATCGCACCATATCTAATAAAGTGCGGTTACGATGTTCAGACACACCATTACGCTGTGGTGTTCCAGGTGGCGTGAGTTGTGAAACTATTACACATTGTTTTTAAATGAAGGCCAGACTCGTAACTCAAATATTCACCTCCGCGATCAGATTGTAGAAACTTTATTTTCTTGTTACGATGATTCTCCACTTCACTCTGAAATTCTTTGAACTTTTCAAATGTTTCAGACTTGTGTTTCATTAAGTAGATATACCCATATCTGCTCAAATCATCTGTGAAGGTCAGAAAATAATGATACCGCCCGCGAGCCTCAACACTCATCGGACCGCATACATCGGTATGATTATTTCCAATAAGGCATTGGCTTGCTCCGTTGTTCCATAGAATGGAGTTTTAATCATCTTGCCTATGAGGCATGGTTCACAAGTATCAAATGATTCATAATCAAGTGATTCCAAAAGTCCATCCGCATGGAGTTTCTTGATGCACTTTACACCAATATGACCTAAACGGCAGTGCGACAAATATGTTGCACTATCATTATCAACTTTGCATCTTTTGGCATCAATTTTATGAATATGTGTATCACTACGATCGAGATTCAATAAACCATTTAGCGTGTATAACCATAGAAGGTTTTATTCATGTAAACAGAACAACAATTATTCTTTGACTTAAATGAATAACCATATCGCAATAAACATGATCCAATCATATTCATGCTCAATGCAAACACCTAATAACATTTATTTAGGTCCAACACTAATCCCAAAGGTAGAGGGAGTGTGCGATGGTGATCTTATCAACCTTGGAATCACTTCCAACACACATCGTCACCTCGCCCTTAACTAGTCTCTGTTCATTTTGCAACTCCTATTTCGAGTTACTAATCTTAGCAACTGAACCGATATCAAATACCTTGGGGTTACTATGAACACTAGTAAAGTACACATCAATAACATGTATATCAAATATACCTTTGTTCACTTTGCCATCCTTCTTATCACCCAAATATTTGGGGTAGTTCCACTTCCAGTGACCATTCCCTTTGCAGTAGAAGCACACAGTTTCAGGCTTAGGTCTAGCTTTGGGCTTCTTCACGGGAGTGGCAACTTGCTTGTCATTCTTCTTGAAGTTCCCTTTCTTTTCCTTTGCCCTTTTTCCTGAAACTAGTGGTCTTGTTAACCATCAACACTTGATGCTCTTTCTTGATTTCTACCTTTGCCGATTTAAGCATCGCGAAGAGCTCGAGAATCTTTTCTGTTATCCCTTGCACATTATAGTTCATCACGAAGTTCTAGTAGCTTGGTGATAGTGACTAGAGAACTCTGTAAATCACTATCTTATCTAGAAGATTAACTCCCACTTGATTCAAGCGATTGTAGTGCCCAGACATTCTGAGAACATGCTCACTAGCTGAGCTATTCTCCTCCATCTTGTAGGCAAAGTACTTGTCAGAGGTCTCATACCTCTCGACACGGGCATGAGTCTGAAATACCAATTTCAACTCTTGGAACATCTCATATGCTCCATGGTATTCAAAACATTTTGAAGTCCCGGTTCTGAATCGTAAAGCATGGTGCACTAAACTATTAAGTAGTCATCATATCGATATTGCCAAATGTTCATAACGTCTGCATCTGCTCCTGCAATAGGTCTGTCACCTAGTGGTGCATCAAGGACATAATTCTTCTATGCAGCAATGAGGATAAACCTCAGATCATGGATCCAGTCCGCATCATTGCTACTATCATCTTTCAACTTAGTTTTTCTCTAGGAACATATCAAAAATAAAACAGGGGAGCTATATGCGAGCTATTGATCTACAACATAGATATGCAAATACTATCAGGACCAAGTTCATGATGAATTAAGTTAAATTAATCAAATTACTTAAGAACTTCCACTTAGATAGACATCCCTCAAGTCATCTAAATGATTCATGATCCAAATCAACTAAACCATGTTCGATCATCACGTGAGATGGAGTAGTCATCAATGGTGAACATCTCTATGTTGATCATATCTACTATATGATTCACGTTCGACCTTTTGGTCTCCAGTGTTCCAAGGCCATGTTCGTACACGCTAGGCTTGTCAAGTTTAACCCGAGTATTCTTCATGTGCAAAACTGTCTTGCACCCGTTGTATGTGAACGTAGAGTCTATCACACCCGATCATCGTGTGGTGTCTCAACATGACGAACTGTCGCAATGGTGCATACTCAGGGAGAACACTTATACCTTGAAATATTTGTTAAGGGATCATCTTATAATGCTACGGCCGTACTAAGCAAAATAAGATGCATAAAATATAAACGTCACATGCAATCAAAATATGTGACATGATATGGCCATCATCATCTTGTGTTTTTGATACCCATCTCCAAAGCATCGTCATGATGTCCATCATCACCGGCTCGACACCTTGACCTCCATCGTTGCGTCGTGGTCTTCTCGTCAACTATTGCTTCTACAACTATCGCTAACGCATAGTGATAAAGTAAAGCAATTACATGGCATTTGCATTTCATACAATAAAGAGACAACCATAAGGCTCCTGCCGGTTGCTGATAACTTTTACAAAACATGATAATCTCATACAACAACATATATCACATCATGTCTTTACCATATCACATCACTACATGCCACATCATGTCTTGACCATATCACATCACTACATGCCTTGCAAAAACAAGTTAGACATCCTCTACTTTGTTGTTGCAAGTTTTACGTGGCTGCTACGGGCTTCTAGCAAGAACTGTTCTTACCTACGCATCAAAACCACAACGGTGATTTATCAAGTTTGTTGTTTTAACCTTCAACAAGGATCGGCCGTAGTCAAATTCAATTTAACTAAAGTAGGAGAAACAGACACCCACCAGCCACCTTTATGCAAAACTAGTTGCATGTCTGTCGATGGAACCGGTCTCATGAACGTGGTCATGTAAGGTTGGTCCGGGCCGCTTCATCCAACAATACCGCTGAATCAAAATAATACATTGGTGGTAAGTAGTATGACGATCACCACCCATAACTCTTTGTGTTCTGCTCGTGCATATCATCTACGCATAGACCTCGCTCGGATGCCACTGTTGGGAAACATAGCATGCAATTTCAAAAGAGTTCCTACGCTCACGCAAGATCTATCTAGGAGATATGTAGCAACGAGAGGGGAGAGTGTGTCAACGTACCCTCGTTGACTAAAAGCGGAAGCGTTTGACATCGCGGTTGATGTAGTCAAACTTCTTCTCGTTCCGACCAATCAATCACCAAACGTACGACACCTCCGAGTTCTACACATGTTCAACTCGATGACGTCCCTCGAACTCTTGATCCAACAAAGTGTCGAGGAAGAAGATGAGTTCTGTCAAAACAACGGCATGGTGATGGTGATGGTGATGGTGAAGTGATCCGCACAGGGCTTTGCCTAAGCACCACGAGAATATGACCGAGGGTGTAATCTGTGGAGGGGGGCGCCGCACACGGCTAACATATGTTGTTGTGTGTTCTAGCAGTGCCCCCCACATATATATAGGTGGGAGAGGGAGGGGAGCAGCAAGGGGCGCCCCAAGTAGGAGGAATCCTACTTGGGCGCCTCCCCCAATTCGGCCTCCCCCCTTTCCATAAATACCGGAGGGGGAAGGAGGAGGAGGGAGGAGGGAAGGAAGGGGGAGGACGAATCCCTCCCCTTCCTTCTCTCTTCCCATCTTTCCTTTCCCTCAGGTGCGACCCATATGGGGGGTGCAGCAGCCCCTGCTGGCTGTTACGTTTCCCCTCTTGGCCCATTAGGCCCATATCTTTGTCGGGGGTGCCCAGAACCCCTTCCGGTGACACGATATGTACCCGGTACCCAGCAGAACACTTACGGTGTCGAACTACTATTGTCCTATATATCAATCTTTAGCTCTCGACCAGTTCAATACTCCTCCTCATGTCCGTGATCTCATCTGGGACTCCGAACAACATTCGGTTACCAAATCACATAACTCATATAATACTAAATCGTCACCGAACATTAAGCGTGCAGACCCTACAAGCTCGAGAACTATGTAGACATGACCAAGACACCTCTCTGGTCAATAACCAACAACGGAACTTGGATGCTCATATAGGCTCCTACATATTCTACGAAGATCTTTATCGATCGAACTGTTATGACAACATACATTATTCCCTTTGTCATCGGTATGTTACTTGCCCGAGATTCGATCATCGTTATCCTCATACCTAGTTCAATCTCGTTACTGACAAGTCTCTTTACCCGTTCCGTAATACATCATCCTGCAACTAACTCATTAGTCACTTTGCTTGCAAGGCTTCTTATGATGTGTATTACCGAGAGGGCCTAGAGATACCTCTCCAAAACTCAGAGTGACAAATCCTAATCTCGATATATGCCAACCCAACAAACACCTTTAGAGATACCTGTAGAGCATCTTTATAATCACCTAGTTACGTTGTGACGTTTGATATCACACAAGGCATTCCTCCGGTATCCGAGAGTTGCATAATCACATAGTCGAAGGAATATGTATTTGACATTAAGAAAGCAATAGAAATAAAACTGAACGATCAATATGCTAAGATTACGGATGGGTCTTGTCCATCACATTATTCTCCTAATGATGTGATCCTGTTATCAAATGACAACCCATGTCCATGGTTAGGAAACCTTAACCATCTTTGATCAATGGGCTAGTCAAGTAGAGGCTCATTAGGGACACAGTGTTTGTCTATGTATTCACACATGTATTTAGGTTTCCGATCAATACAATTCTAGCATGAATAATAAACACTTATCATGAATAAGGAAATATAAAATAACAACTTTATTATTGCGTCTAGGGCATATTTCCTTCATTTTTATTGTTTGATCTATTCCTTCTTTCTGTATTTGGATCCTAATCCTCCCTCTTGTGCAGGGTTCTCGAGAGAAATGTTACCTGCAGGTTCAGGTGCTGCTAGAAGTTAAATTATGTATTATATATAATAAAGATTACAAAGAGGTTTAGAGATGTATATTCAAAATCTTGAACCATGCTACTACAGTAGATCAATGTACATTGAGAACCAGTCTGAAAATAACACAAGCAATTTAAGGAAACAATGGATTCATCTTGGTGTCAGTCGATCTGAGGTATTAATCCTATTTCCTTTCATTACCGAGTTTTTACTAGCTCCTGGATCGAATCCAAATACACACAATGCAACTCAAACTAAGTAGCAAAACCTATTTAATTGTGGAAAAAATGTGTGCGTGTGAATTTGAAATATAAATTTCCAACCAAAAGCTAGATGATTTAGAATAAATATGATGCATGGAATTTAGAAGGGGGTGGTGATTTATAAATTGCTTTCACTGATAATATTGTTCTGTGAGATATTGATATTTCATGAGATGCTGATCTGAAGGTGATGATTCGATCTTGGTCTAGAAGGATCTACTAATATAATCTAAACATTAGTAATTTTTTCACAAATGTTAGTATTAAATTATTGCAGTTTTTGTATGTGGCTTTGTTGAAAGCTCAGCATATGCTGCTTCGGTAGGACATGATTTCATTGTCAACTCCCCAAGAGATGGAGCGCAACTCCTTAAATGCCCATCTGATAATTCATCATCAGCGATTGCTCTCTTCGCATATTGTACACCCTTAGAAGCAAGATAATGGTCCAAACTACATATCTTAGCAGCTAAAAGCAAGGCATTTATGTCATTGTGACTCTCATTCTTATTTAAAGACTTATTTACGGCGTCATATCGGTGATGGATTCTTTACTGTGATGTCACATTTTCACAATAGTATCTTCTTGTATATCAACATGTCAAGTAACTCATGGAGGAATAACCATAGGGAAGAGTTGTTGTTTGTTAGAAGCAAGGTACAACATATCTATCTACACAAGGCCTACCACAAACAATGTAAAGGCCTCAACACTGAACAAGAAAAATATGTCCGGCATGTCGAGTGAAGAGATAAGCTCCTCACAAAGGTATGCTTTACCGTTGCCCTATCAATTTCATGTCAGGTAACAAAGCAAATACCCTTTTGTGGCTTCATCAGCATGGATTAGTTTTACACCATTTACTTTGTCGAAAGTGGTTGAGATGTATGCCTTAATATCTACTGTCTTGTTGTGCGTGGCAATTCCTTGAGGCTGCTCGATGATGGTCCTTGTTTCCTATCCAAGCAGCTAGTGATTATATTTACTGATTGGCCTAATTAGGCATCAACACTTTGAATCAATAAACACTTCTAGCATGACTATGTTTTTATTCCTATGTATATTTTTAATGTATAGTATTAAATCGATCCAATAGTTCTATTTCCTAGAAGGCAGCAATATGATTTACGAAACACTTGATTACACTTAGACAAACCCTCCTAGATATATAAACTAATAAAAAATACGAACACATGGTACACCATAATTTAACGTATAGTACTAAATGATCCACTAGTTCATATAAGATAGGTTAGTTGGACCACTACCTGGTTTTTTTAAGATAGGAAGGCGCACTAAGCGCCAAAATTTCACTCAGCTCAATATCATCGTACTAAATGAGTTACAAAGCCCTGAAAATTGAAAACTGAGAGAAGAGAGACTATAGGGCATGCCAAGTTCCTATGAGCTGAAGCAAAGCAGCTAATCTCAGGTTCTGAAACTGATCTAAGAGCCTGGTGAGCAACATTATGAGCAATCCCATTCATTTCTCTAGATATGTGGAACACTTGAGCATGGAGATATCTAGAGAAGAAAAAGAAAACAGCCAAATTTTTCTGATAGTCTAAGGGGTGGAGGCTTCTGAAATTGTTCCGTTCGCCGCAACCAAAGCCAAGGATAGGCAATCTGTGAGAAAAGTGGGCTGGACAATCTCGAGATGTTGTGCGACCTGTGCAGCAAAAGGAGGGCAAGTGCTTCTGCTTGAAGAGGCAAGTTGGTGATTAAAGTGGATGCTTGAGTCTGCACATTTACTTCAACTTCGTCAGTTAGAGAAAGACCAACACCAGTAGCTGCAGCTCCTTGAGGGTTTTTCTACATTTAAAAGCTACATCAGAAGAACAGGAAAATTTAGGCCCTGTAATAAGAAGATCAGAATTGACAATGTGTCCATGCATAGGTAATTGATTGCATGGCACCAAAGAACGAGCTTGATGTTGAACCTGATTCTGATCAGAGATTTTATCAGTATCACAATGTTCATTTGACAAAGCTTTAGCAATAATATTAACATGATGAGGGAGAGGCTTCTTTCTATCAAAAAAGACAATCATTCCTTGCTTTCCAAATGCACCGCATAAAGTTAAAACTGTTAGAAATGGGTGCATGGGAATTATTTATATTAAGCAAAGCAAGAATAATATTATGCATATTGGAGTGATCATGAACTAAAACATTAGATTTAATATACCAAGGAGGATCAAACCAAGAAGCCCTAGCAAAATGACATAGAAAGAAAAGATGAATTTCATTCTCTTGTTGGCCCTCAAACCTATGGGAAGAGCTTTTCAAAGAAGCCTCCAAGCAAAAGTTTGCACCCTGGGAACCATGAGATTTTTCTTCCAAACCATACTTAGAAGAATTTTGACCTGCAATGGGACCGAGAAGGTGCATTTCTTGGATTGTTATGAATATCCAGCAAACACAATTTGTGTGTATATTTGCAAGTACAAATTCCATTAGGAGTAAGATCCCCAAAAAGAATGCCAGGGCAGTCTTCATGAATAATAGTTATTTGAGTAATGGTAGAGGCCAAGGGCTCTCGAATGAGAGTGTTGTTCCAAACTTTCTGACCTGGGAGCCAAATATCTTTAACCAAAGGAAGGTAATTGAATCCAGGAGCCCAGGAAGTACACAAGGAGTACTCCAAAGAGAAATATTTCCTTGGGTAATTTAGTAAAAAGATAGGCCTTTTAGTTTCGGAAGCATTTTAAGAATAGAGGACAAAATGCTTATTTGGGAGTGTTGGGAGTGGCAGTCTAAATAGAAGAATCCTGGAAGTATTTGGATTTCAGCACAAGATATAAATGAGAATAGTGGGGTTTAGCAAGTCTCCAGGAAGCAACAAAAATAAGTCCTTCATTAATTGCTTGCAACTTTCTTATACCAAACCCTCCTTGTTAGGAATTGCATACAGGGGCGGCCCAAGAATTGAAGGCCGTGTACTCAAATTTTGTTTTTTAAGCCTATAGCCTTCCTTTTGGTGCATATAACCGATTATAGTAGCATATTGTACTAGTTCTAAGATATATAAACTACATTGCATAATATATCGTATTCATAAAAAATGATCATAACTTGGTATTGGTCAACATATACAAGTAAAAATTGTTCAACATATAATGGTAAAATCTAAGATCTATATAGGATAGAAAGTAGCAAATGATAAGGAACCTTTACATAATGATCATTGTAACAAAATTCAAAATTTATAAACATTCTCACGTTACAAACTCAAATGAAATATAACAAATTATCATGTCTAAACAATTCATAATTGACTACAAACAAGTCTCTAATTTCACTATAATTAAATAGAAAGACAAGTGGCCAGACTAACTTACTTATAGAAGCTCAAACTCTAACCCGTCTATACTGCAGCAATGTAGTGGCCTGCTGGACAGTGAAAACAAAACCGTGTCTGTACTCTGGAGTTATAGACGAATCCCGCGGGAGCCCAATTTTTAAAAAACACTCATAAATTTGAGATTGTTGTGTATATTTCTAGGCCATTGAAAAAAGTATGACACTTAATTTGAGAAATCATCATTTATATAAGAATATAAACTATAATTTAACAGTATTTGGTCATGCAACCATGCAAGCAAGACACATTTACCCAAATAGATTACACAACAGAACAACAAGGACTTATATAGCGGGCGATATTGCGGATAGCGGACGATATTGCGGTCTAACAAGTGATATTGCGCCTGCATCATGACAACATGCTATTTTCTAACGCAACCTTAAACTAATAGCGGCAGGGTGACGTTACCGCTATATCGGCCGCAATAGCGGAGGTAGCGGACGCTATTTAAAAGCTTGCTCACAGGTCACATCGCCATGTGACCAACATCCAAAGAGTTTACTAGTGTCACTAAACTAGCTCACATCATCATGTGATTAATACTCAATGAGTTCTGGGGTTTGATCAAGTTTTGCTTGTGAGAGAGGTTTTAGTCAATGGGTCTGCAATATTCAGATCCTTATGTACTTCGCAAATCTCCAGGTCATATTGTAAATGCTGCTTCCACGCTCCACTTGGAGCTATTCCAAATGGTTGCTCCACAATACGTATCCGGTTTTGCTACTTAGAGTCATTCGGATAGGTGTTAAAGCTTGCATCGACGTAACCCTTTATGCCGAACTCTTTATCACCTCCATAATTGAGAAAAATTTTCTTATTCCTCTAAGGATAATTTTGACCGCTATCTAGTGATCCACTCCTGGATCACCTTTGTACCCTCTTGCCAGAAATGTGGCAAGGCACACATCGGGTGCGGTACTCAGCACGGCATATCGTATAGAGCCTATGACAAAAGCATAGGGGATGACCTTCGTCCTTCCTCTTTCTTCTGCCGTGGTCGAGCTTTAAGTCTTAACTTCATACCTTACAACTCAGGCAAGAACTCCTTCTTTGACTGATCCATCTTGAACACCTTCAAGATTGTCGGTGTTCTGGGAACGGGGGTCCCCAGACTTACCTGCCTACGGCGTGGCTCAAGGGGCGGCCCAGCATGGCCCATCTTCGTCAACACGAGCTTAAGACCCTCGCGAGGGGCCAAGCCTCGCGGGGTGGACGGCAGGAGGCTTCCTCAGGCACGGCCTCGTCAGGCTGGCTCGCGACGAGGCGGAGAGATCAAGGCAGGGTACCTCGTGAGGTGCCCATGACGCAAGCCATGACGACCAAGGGCACCAGGCAGGCGCCAGCCTGCACAGTGTCATTTTTTCCTCTTTGGTGCAAAGGGAGCAAGCGCAGGCGAGAGCATCAAGCAAAGGTATCCATTTCGTTGCAACAAGACCAAGACCAGCAGAATGGCAGGATGGAAGTCATCGTGGAGCCCAAGCCGGCGTCACCACCAGAGCCTTTGGCAGGCGAGGACCAACTTTAGTCAGGATAAGTGTACTAGATGTTCCCCTTCAAAATGGCCAATTGTTGGCGCCCTTCCCGCTCGATATTTGGGAAGAGGCCCTGGGCCTTTGCCTATAAATAGGACTAGCCACCCGCAAGGTAGGGGAACACGGGGAAATCAATCGGATCCTCACCTAGAAACCAGTAGAGAGAGCGACTGAACTACCCTAGCAATTCATTGCACCAGCCAAGAACAGACCCTCGCGAGGCTGTTCTTCCTTGTACTGTTCATCATCAGCCCAAGAGGCAATCCACCACACCACACACTGGAGTAGGGTATTACACCACCATGGTGGCCCGAACCAGTATAAACTCTGTGTCCCTCGTGTTGTTCCTTTGATTGCTTAGTTCATAGCGAGGCGGTGAGGCATAGGTAGGCAGAGGGCTAGATCTCCGTGCGCACCCCAGTGTTCGAATCTAGAGGGTCTGTCGGAACCCCAAATCCGACATTTGGCGCGCCAGGTAGGGGTGCACCGGAGCTTCTCCTTCCGCCGACCCGCTCTCCGCCGACACCGCGACTCGCCCTGCGATGAGCGGCGCGCCGCCCGCTCAGGTCGTCGCGGCCCTCCTGGGAGGCTCGCAGGCTCCACCTTCGAGCCGCCACGTCAAGCCATTCCTCCACCAGGTCGGTGCCGTCTCCACGCAGCAGGGGGCTCCCTCAGGTCGGTCGGCGCCCGAGGCCGATCTGGCCTTCAGCTCAAGGGACCACCCCTCCCGATGCTGTGCACTCCCACCATCTGCCAGGTGGCCGTCACCAGGACTCTCATCCACGACGGCTCGGGCCTCAGCATGCTCTCGATTGAAGCCTTCAGCCTCCTCCACATACCGCTGGAGCGGCTTCGGCCCAGCCGGCCCTTCTTGGGTGTCGGTGGCGGGACCTCTAGCTCCCTGGGGCAGATCCGCCTCCCGGTAACCTTCGGCACCTATGAAAACTTCCGCACAGAGCTAATCGACTTCGACATCGCCCCCATCAGCCTCCCGTACAACGCCATCCTCGGCTACCCGGCGCTGGCCCGGTTTTTGGCTGCGACTCACCCGGTGTATAACCTCATGAAAATGCCCGGGAGCAGCGGCGTCCTCACCGTGTGCGAAGACATCGGGGATGCGCTGCAAGTGCTCAAGATCGCCTTCAAGACGGTGGCGGCGGCGCAGCCCGCCGACTCGGACACCCCTGAACCCAAGGGGGCTGCGCCGGCCAAGAAGAAGCAGTTGTTCACCCAAGACAAGGCAGAAACCAAGCAGATGTTGGTTGACGAGGACGGATCCACTGATGCCACCTTCACCATAGGCGCCAACCTCGAGCCCGAGCAGGAGGAGGCCCTGGTCAAGTTCCTGCGTAAGAACAAGAAGGTGTTCGCATGGGAGCCCGATCAGCTGGCGGGGATCCCAAGGGGTGTAATCGAGCACCACCTCAATGTGTGCCCCAATGTCTGACCCGTGAAGCAGAAGGCAAGACGGCAGTCCACAGAAAAGCAGGCTTTCATCGTTCAAGAAACCCGCAAGTTGGAAGCTGCAGGGGTCGTTAGTGAGGTCCGATACCCGGATTGGTTGGCCAACCCAGTCGTTGTCCCAAAGAAAGGAGGGAAGGAATGTATGTGCATCGACTTCACCAATCTCAACAAAGCCTGCCCGCAAGATCCGTTCCCGCTCCCTCTCATCGATCAGATCGTCAACACCACCGCCGAGTGCGACTTGTTGTGTTTCTTGGATGCCTTCTCTGGGTATCACCAGATAAAGATGGCGGTAGAAGATGTGGAAAAACGGCCTTTCTAACCCCGTGTGGGGTGTATTGCTACACGTGCATGCCGTTCGGGTTGCGCAATGCAGGGGCGACCTTCCAGCAGCTGATGCACATCGCCTTGGGCCCGTAGCTCGGGAAAAACATGGAGGCTTACATTGATGATATTGTGGTGAAGTCTCGCGAGGCAAAGACCCTGATACAAGACCTGGAGGAAATCTTCGTGAGCCTCAACGTCGTGAGCCTGCAGCTCAACCCAGAGAAGTGCGTGTTTGGGGTCCCCTCAGGCAAGCTCTTAGGCTTCCTCGTGTCCCACCGGGGCATCGAGGCTAACCCGGAAAAGGTCAAGGCGATCGAGGACATGAGCCTGCCAAAGATCCTCAGAGAAATGCAGAAGCTCACTGTGTGCGTGACAGCGCTGGGACGCTTCATCTCCAAGCTGGGGGAGCGAGTGCTGCCTTTCTTCCAGCTGATGAAGAAAAAGGGACCCTTTGAATGGACTGAAGAGGCAGACAAGGCGTTCCAAGATCTCAAGAGGTACCTGATCAGCCGTCCGGTAATGATGGCCCCGCGCCCTCAGGAGCCCCTGGTGCTTTACCTTGCAGCCACTCCCTACTTCGCCAGCGCAGCTCTAGTGGCGGTTAGGGAGGAGCGTCAGAACAAAGCCACGGCATCCACCCGGGTCGAGGCGGAACATGAACAAGAAAGACCCACAGAGACCACCGCCACAGCCGAGAAGGATCAGCCGCCGTTGGGGAACACGCTCGAGACAGCGGGAACCCCTCTCCCTAGCGACCAACCGCTGGGGGATCCCTGTCTCAGGAGGCGCCGTGGTCTCCGGAGGGCGCCATTGACACCAGCACTCCCAACCAAGTTGAACATCATGTGTACTTCGTCAGCACAGTGTTGCGGGATGCAAGGGCGCGGTACCCCATGCCTCAGAAACTTCTCCTTTCACTATTGGTGGCCTCGCGCAAGCTGCGGCATTATTTTCAGGGCCACCCCATCAAGGTCGTCTCAGCGTACCCTTTGAAGAGGGTGCTCAGGAGCCCCAACTCAGCTGGAAGAGTCGCTGAGTGGAACATTGAACTGCCAGCATTTCAGCTTGAAATCAGCACAACCAGAGTTATCAAGGGGGGCGCCTTGGCAGATTTCGTAGCAGAGTGGACAGAGGCGCCGGGCCTAAAGGCTGAAGAGGATCGATCCCTCTCCCCGGGAAGCGAGGCGCCGGACGGTTGGGTCATGTACTTTGACGGGGCATTCTCCAGGCATGGCGCGGGGGCTGGTGCTTATATCTCCTACCAAAGACAAGCTCTACTACGCCGTGCAGCTCTGTTTCCAACATGGGGAAAAGGTCTCCAATAACATAGCAGAATATGAAGGCTTGATAGCAGGCCTGAAGGCCGCGGCAGCCCTCGGAGTAAAACATCTTACCATCATGGGCGATTCACAACTCCTCATCAGCTTCTCCAGCAAAGTATATGAGCCAGGGGATGAGCACATGGAAGCCTACCTTGCGGAGGTCCACAGGATGGAGAAGCAGTTCTGGGGGCTAGAGTTGCAGCACGTGCCCCGTGGCACCAACCAAGAGGCCGACGACATCGCCAAACGAGCATCCAGGCGACTCCCTCAGGAGCCTGGCGTCTTTGAAGAGTGGCTCTTCAAGCCCTCGGCCACGCCATCACTATCAAGCGTGGCGCAGCCTTGGGAGGAGCTCCCCCAGCCACCAGCCTCAGGAGCCCCGGCCTGTGGCCCGGCCTCAGGGGCGCGACTGCTCTTGACAATGGAGCCTCAGGAGGGGTGCTGGATCACGGAGCTCGGGAGCTATTTGACACAAGGGATCTTGCCACAGAAGGAGGAGGAAGCGGAGCGCGTGGCGCGGCAGGCCATGGCATACTGCATCAGGGACGGGGAGCTCTACCGAAGGCGATCGAATGATGTGTCCCTGTGCTGCATCTCCAAGGAGCAAGGGAAGGAACTGCTAGCGGATATACACGGTGGAGACTGTGGGCATCATTCATCGTCGCGGACCCTCGTTAGCAAGGCATTCCGCAGTGGATTCTATTGGCGAACTGCTCTCAATGATGTTGTCGAACTAGTGAAGGCTTGCGAGGCCTGCCAGTTCCATGCCAAGCAGATCCATCAGCCGGCTAGAGGTCTGCAGACTATACCCCTCTCATGGCCATTCGCAGTCTGGGGGCTGGACATCCTGGGCCCATTTCCTCGGGCACTAGGGGGCTATCGTTACCTCTACGTCGCCATGGACAAGTTCACTAAGTGGACTAAAGTGGAAGCTGTCCGCACCATCCCTGCAGGGTCTGCGGTCAAGTTCATCAAGGGCATCGTGAGCCGGTTCGGGGTACCAAACCGCATCATCACCGACAATGGTTCGTAGTTCACCAGTAATCTCGCGAGGTTGTTCTTCCTTGTACTGTTCATCATCAGCCCAAGAGGCAATCCACCACACCACACACTGGAGTAGGGTATTACACCACCATGGTGGCCCGAACCAGTATAAACTCTGTGTCCCTCGTGTTGTTCCTTTGATTGCTTAGTTCATAGCGAGGCGGTGAGGCATAGGTAGGCAGAGGGCTAGATCTCCGTGCGCACCCCAGTGTTCGAATCTAGAGGGTCTGCCGGAACCCCAAATCCAACATTTGGCGCGCCAGGTAGGGGTGCGCCGGAGCTTCTCCTTCCGCCGACACCGCGACTCGCCCTGCGATGAGCGGCGCGCCGCTCGCTCAGGTCGTCGCGGCCCTCCTGGGCGGCTCGCAGGCTCCACCTTCGAGCCGCCACGTCAAGCCATTCCTCCACCAGGTCGGTGCCGTCTCCACGCAGCAGGGGGCTCCCTCAGGTCGGTCGGCGCCCGAGGCCGATCTGGCCTTCAGCTCAAGGGACCACCCCTCCAATTCAGCCTGCTCAGGCGCGCTCCCGATGCTGTGCACTCCCACCATCTGCCAGGTGGCCGTCACCAGGACTCTCATCCACGGCGGCTCGGGCCTCAGCGTGCTCTCGATTGAAGCCTTCAGCCTCCTCCACATACCGCTGGAGCGGCTTCAGCCCAGCCGGCCCTTCTTGGGCATCGGTGGCGGGACCTCTAGCTCCCTGGGGCAGATCCGCCTCCCGGTAACCTTCGGCACCTATGAAAACTTCCGCACAGAGCTAATCGACTTCGACATCGCCCCCATTGACCTCCCATACAACGCCATCCTCGGCTACCCGGCGCTGGCCCGGTTTTTGGCTGCGACTCACCCGGCGTATAACCTCATGAAAATGCCCGGGAGCAGTGGCGTCCTCACCGTGTGCGGAGACACTGGGGATGCACTACAAGTGCTCAAGATCGCCTTCAAGACGGCGGCGGCGGCGCAGCCCGCCGACTCGGACACCCCTGAGCCCAAGGGGGCTGCGCCGGCCAAGAAGAAGCAGTTGTTCACCCAAGACAAGGCAGAAACCAAGCAGATGTTGGTTGACGAGGACGGATCCACTGATGCCACCTTCACCATAGGCGCCAACCTCGAGCCCGAGCAGGAGGAGGCCCTGGTCAAGTTCCTGCGTAAGAACAAGAAGGTGTTCGTATGGGAGCCCGATCAGCTGGCGGGGATCCCAATGGGTGTAATCGAGCACCACCTCAATGTGTGCCCCAATGTCCGACCCGTGAAGCAGAAGGCAAGAAGGCAGTCCACAGAAAAGCAGGCTTTCATCATTCAAGAAACCCGCAAGTTGGAAGCTGCAGGGGTCGTTCGTGAGGTCCGATACCCGGATTGGTTGGCCAACCCAATTGTTGTCCCAAAGAAAGGAGGGAAGGAACGTATGTGTGTCGACTTCACCAATCTCAACAAAGCCTGCCCGCAACATCCATTCCCGCTCCCCCGCATCGATCAGATCGTCGACTCCACCGCCGAGTGCGACTTGTTGTGTTTCTTGGATGCCTTCTATGGGTATCACCAGATCAAGATGGCGGTAGAAGATGTGGAAAAAACGGCCTTTCTAACCTCATGTGGGGTGTATTGCTACACGTGCATGCCGTTCGGGTTGCGCAATGCAGGGGCGACCTTCCAGCGGCTGATGCACATCGCCTTGGGCCCATAGCTCAGGAAAAACATGGAGGCTTACGTCAATGATATTGTGGTCAAGTCTCGCGAGGCAAAGACCCTGATACAAGACCTGGAGGAAACCTTCGTGAGCCTCAACGCCGTGAGCCTGTGGCTCAACCCAGAGAAGTGCGTGTTTGGGGTCCCCTCAGGCAAGCTCTTAGGCTTCCTTGTGTCCCAACCGGGCATCGAGGCTAACCCGGAAAAGGTCAAGGCGATCGAGGACATGAGCCCGCCAAAGACCCTTAGAGAAATGCAGAAGCTCACTGTGCGCGTGACAGCGCTGGGACGCTTGATCTCCAAGCTGGGGGAGCAAGCGCTGCCTTTCTTCCAGCTGATGAAGAAAAAGGGACCCTTTGAATGGACTGAAGAGGCAGACAAGGCGTTCCAAGGCCTCAAGAGGTACCTGACCAGCCCTCCGGTAATGGTGGCCCCGCGCCCTCAGGAGCCCCTGGTGCTTTACCTTGCAGCCACTCCCTACTCCGCCAGCGCAGCTCTGGTGGCGGTTAGGGAGGAGCGTCAGAACAAAGCCACGACATCCACCCGGGTCGAGGCGAAACATGAACAAGAAAGACCCACAGAGACCACCGCCACAGCCGAGAAGGATCAGCTGCCGCTGGAGAACACGCTCGAGACAGCGGGAACCCCTCCACCTAGCGACCAGCCGCTGGGGGCTCCCCTGCCTCAGGAGGCGCCGCGGTCTCCGGAGGGCGCCATCGACACCAGCACTCCCAACCAAGTTGAACATCCTGTGTACTTCGTCAGCACAGTGTTGCGGGATGCAAGGGCGCGGTACCCCATGCCTCAGAAACTTCTCCTCGCACTATTGGTGGCCTCGCGCAAGCTGCGGCATTATTTTCAGGGCCACCCTATCAAGGTCGTCTCAGCGTACCCTTTGGAGAGGGTGCTCAGGAGCCCCAACTCAGCTGGAAGAGTCGCTGAGTGGAACATTGAACTGCAAGCATTTCAGCTCGAAATCAGCACAACCAGAGTTATCAAGGGGGCTGCCTTGGCAGATTTCGTAGCAGAGTGGACAAAGGCGCCGGGCCTAAAGGCTGATGAGGATCGATCCCTCTCCCCGGGAAGCGAGGCGCCGGACGGTTGGGTCATGTACTTCGATGGGGCGTTCTCCAGGCACGGCGCGGGGGCTGGTGCGGTGCTTATATCTCCTACCGAAGACAATCTCTACTACGCCGTGCAGCTCTGTTTCCAACACGGGGAAAAGGTCTCCAACAACATAGCAGAATATGAAGGCTTGATAGCAGGCCTGAAGGCCGCGGCCGCCCTCGGAGTAAAACGTCTTACCATCATGGGCGATTCACAACTCCTCGTCAGCTTCTCCAACAAAGTATATGAGCCAAGGGATGAGCACATGGAAGCCTACCTTGCGGAGGTCCGCAGGATGGAGAAGCAGTTCTGGGGGCTGGAGTTGCAGCACATGCCCCGTGGCACCAACCAGGAGGCCGACGACATCACCAAACGAGCATCTAGGCGACTGCCTCAGGAGCCTGGCGTCTTTGAAGAGCGGCTCTTCAAGCCCTCGGCCACGCCATCACTATCAAGCGCGGCGCAGCCTCGGGAGGAGCTCCCCTAGCCACCAGCCTCGGGAGCCCCGGCCTGTTGCCCGGCCTCAGGGGCGCAACTGCTCTTGACAATGGAGCCTCAGGAGGGGTGCTGGATCATAGAGCTCTGGAGCTATTTGACACAAGGGATCTTGCCACAGAAGGAGGAGGAAGCGTAGCACGTGGCGCGGCAGGCCACGGCATACTGCATCAGGGATGGGGAGCTCTACCGAAGGCGAACGAATGATGTGTCCCTGTGCTGCATCTCCAAGGAGAAAGGGATGGAACTGCTAGCGGATATACACGGTGGAGACTGTGGGCATCATTCATCGTCGCGGACCCTCGTTGGCAAGGCATTCTGCACTAGATTCTATTGGCCAACTGCTCTCAATGATGCCGTCGAACTGGTGAAGGCTTGCGAGGCCTGCCAATTCCACGCCAAGCAGATCCATCAGCCGGCTGGAGGTTTGCAGACTATACCCCTCTCATGGCCATTCGCAGTCTGGGGGCTGGACATCCTGGGCCCATTTCCTCGGGCACCAGGGGGCTATCGTTACCTCTACATCGCCGTGGACAAGTTCACTAAGTGGACTGAAGTGGAAGCTGTCCGCACCATCCCCGCAGGGTCTGCGGTCAAGTTCATCAAGGGCATCGTGAGCCGGTTCGGGGTACCAAACCGCATCATCACCGACAACGGTTCGCAGTTCACCAGTAATCTCTTCAAAACATACTGTGCTAACCTTGGAACGCAGATATGCTATGCTTTAGTGGCGCACCCCCGGAGCAACAGTCAGGCCGAGCGGGCCAATGCAGAGGTCTTGAGGGGCCTCAAAACCAGGACATTCAAGAAGAAGTTGGAAGCCTGTGGCCGAGGTTGGTACGACGAGCTTCAGTCCGTGTTGTGGTCCATCCGCACAACCGCGACCAAGACAACCGGCGAGACCCCATTCTTCCTGGTCTATGGAGCTGAAGCAGTCCTCCCTCACGAGGTCAGACGTCGCTCCGCGCAGGTCCTGGCATTCGACGAGGCACAGCAGGATGCCATGCGGGGGACGGACCTCGTGCTGTGGGAGGAGCGTCGCCGGGAAGCCGCGCTCCGAGCGGCAAGATACCAACAAGCGCTACGGCGATACCACTGCTGCAACATCCGCCCCAGGACACTCGAGGTAGGAGACCTCGTGCTCAGGCGGGTCCTCTCCAGGGAGGGACTGCATAAGCTCTCTCCCATGTGGGAGGGCCCGTTCAAGGTTGTTCATGTTTCCAGGCCCGGCTCCGCGCGCCTGGAGACTCAGGAGGGGGTGCCCATCTAGAAAGCGTGGAACATCCAGCACCTCTGGAGATTTTACCCTTGAAAAGGCCCCGAGCCTATAAAGAAGGTGAATGCATGTGAAGCTATTGCGTTTTGGAAAAGGCCCCGAGCCTGTGAACAAGGCGAATGCCTGTGAAGCTGTTGCGTTTTGGAAAAGGCCCCGAGCCTGTGAAGAAGGCGAATGCCTGTGAAGCTGTTGCGTTTTGGAAAAGGCCCCGAGCCTGTGAAGAAGGCGAATGCCTGTGAAGCTATTGCATTTTGGAAAAGGCCCCGAGCCTGTGAAGAAGGCGAATGCCTGTGAAGCTGTTGCATTTTGGAAAAGGCCCCGAGCCTGTGAAGAAGGCGAATGCCTGTGAAGCTGTTGCGTTTTGGAAAAGGCCCCGAGCCTGTGAAGCTGTTGCGTTTTGGAAAAGGCCCGGAGCCTGTGAAGAAGGCGAACACCTGTGAAGTCTGTCCTCACGAGAAAGGCCCGGAGCATGTGAAGAAGGCCAATGCCTGTGAAGCTCGCCGCCCGTGACACTCTCACGTAATAATGAGTGGGGATGTACATGCCACAGAGTCTCAGGAGCGCCGGCCTCAGGCCCTGGGGCTCCCTCCCACGCCCAGTGGCAGCACTTAGCTCCACGCTGGTGAGAAGACGTCGAAGACTAGATTAGGTGCCGGACGCGGCTTTTCTCATTTGCTTTCTGCAGTTGGCTTGTTCATCCCCATTCGAGATTTTATTGAACTTGTTGTCATCTTTGGCTTGTGACTCTTTGCCTGTTTCGCTCTCCTGCCCCGATTTCTCTCTCGCACAAGTCTCACAAGGGAGCAACGCGGGCACCCTCATGAGTGTTTTCTGCCCCTTTCGTTCGAAGCTTCCCTACCCAGGTCCGCTCAGGAGCACCCCTCCAGTCCGTGCCCCACGGGCACCGCGATGCGAACACAGGACCTGGGTCGGTCGCCTCCGCAGCTGAGGCCGGGAACTACTTCTCCAGACTAACTCTCGCAGGATGTGAAGCATTCGATGAGGCCTCGGCTTCGGGAAGAAAGGGTCACAGCAGGGCCCACCCCCCAAGCTAAGTAATTTCTGCGTGCAGGCGTGCGGCACAAAGGCACAATACCGGAATAGCGGAAACAGAAAGGGAAAAGGAACAAAATAGGCGCGACTCGCCCGACACCACCTCGCGAGGCTCGAACTGCCTCAAGAGCTCAGGGAGACTCCATCTCGCGCTTCACCAAGGCGCGATGGCGGGTGGACCCGCTACCTCCCTCCAGGCAGGCGCGGTGGCGTGGAGGCTGATCGCGGCCACCACTGGAGGAGTCGCTGCTTGAAGGAGAGCCGTCGAAGCTTGACGAGCCACGGGCGCTGCCGACCATGCACGCGTTGTCGTCTTCACCATCGCTGGGGCAGGGCCCACGGCCGTGGGCGTCGTTCTCAGGGCAGCACCCAGCGCGGCGACCATCTTCCCCGAACACCCTCACGTAGAGGGTGGCATCTCCGTCGAACTTAAAGTGCAGGGTGCACCGCCGGCTCAGGCCGCGCGCGCAGGCAAACGTTTGCCAGCCGCGGGTCAGGACCAAGCTGCCGGCTGCAGAGACCTCCAGGGAAGCCCAGGAGGCTCGGCTGTAGCAACCGTCCGCCTGAAGCCAGAGGCCGCCCGGGGCGCCGGCCGGAAGCTCGTCTAAGAGGAAGCGAGGGAGTTGGAGTCGGGTGCTGGCTGGTTCCGCCGACCACACAACGAACTCCGGCAAAACCTCTGCCGAGTGGGAGCGCGGCCTAGAAGGTCGCGCGGCCACAGCGCACCCCCCAGCAGCGGCCTGCCGCCCGTCACCGCGTGGGAGATCGCCTCCGCGGCCGCGGGGAGCCACCGTGGGAGTTGCTAGGAGTTTGCGAGGACGGCCTCGACCATGCTTGGGCAGGGGAGGGTCATGCCCCACCTGGCGGGCCTTTCCTTTCTCCGCGGCCGAGAACCTCTTGGGCGGAGCCATGAAGAAGAAGGAGAAGCAAGGGGGAATGGATTAGAAGGGCAAGCGTCGTCCCGTACTTAAAGCCAGAGGAGGCCAACCGCCGGCCGCCACGATCACAGGTAATCATGACCCGCTTTGCATGCAGGGACTTGTCAGTTCGCGCAGTTGCTGAGGTGTCGTGGGGGAGCGGAGCCGCCCACGTCCAATCAACCTCCACGTGGCGCCCTAGGCCGCAGGCTGTTAGGGCCAGCGGCGCTTCGCACTTGCCCCTTCGCCTCTCTGCTCATCCAAGTCCGGGCGTGCCTTGGGCCCGGGGGCTACTGTCGGCGTTCTGGGAACGGGGGTCCCCAGACTTGCCTGCCTGCGGCCTGTGGCGTGGCTCAAGGGGCGGCCCAGCATGGCCCATCTTCATCAACACGAGCTCAAGACCCTCGCGAGGGGCCAAGCCTTGCGGGGCGGACGACATGAGGCTTCCTCAGACACGGCCTCGTCAGGCTGGCTCGCAAGGAGGCGGAGAGATCAAGGCAGTGTAACTCACGAGGTGCCCATGATGCAAGCCATGACGACCAAGGGCACCAGGCAGGCGCCAGCCCGCACAGTGTCCTTTTTTCCTCTTTGGTGCAAAGGGAGCAAGCGCAGGCGAGAGCATCAAGCAAAGGTATCCATTTCGGTGCAACAAGACCAAGACCAGCAGAACGGCAGGATGGAAGTCATCGTGGAGCCCAAGCCGGTGTCACCACCAGAGCCTTTGGCAGGCGAGGACCAACTTTAGTCAGGTAAGTGTACTAGATGTTCCCCTTCGAAATGGCCAATTGTTGGCGCCCTTCCCGCTCGATATTTGGGAAGAGGCCCTGGGCCTTTGCCTATAAATAGGACTAGCCACCCGCAAGGTAGGGGAACACGGGGAAATCAATCGGATCCTCACCTAGAAACCAGTAGAGAGAGCGACTGAACTCCCCTAGCAGTTCATCGCACCAGCCAAGAACAGACCCTCGCGAGGCTGTTCTTCCTTGTACTATTCATCATCAGCCCAAGAGCCAATCCATCACACCACACACTGGAGTAGGGTATTACACCACCATGGTGGCCCGAACTAGTATAAACTCTGTGTCCCTCATGTTGTTCCTTTGATTGCTTAGTTCATATCAAGGCGGTGAGGCACAGGTAGGCAGAGGGCTAGATCTCCGCGTGCACCCCTGTGTTCGAATCTAGAGGGTCTGCCGGAACCCCAAATCCGACAAAGATCATGTCAAGGTATGTGCTCATTTGAAAGTACCATTTAGCGTTTTTGATCTACCTCATAGATCTTGATGCTCAATGTTCAAGCAAGTTAATCCAGGTTTTCTATTGAAAAACACTTTTTAAATAACCCTATATGCTTTCCAGAAATTTTACATCATTTCTGATCAACAATATGTCAACAACATATACTCATCAGAAATTCTATAGTGCTCCCACTCACTTCTTTGGAAATACAAGTTTCTCATAAACTTTGTATAAACCCAAAATCTTTGATCATCTCATCAAAATGTACATTCCAACTCCGAGATGCTTACTCCAGTCCTTAGAAGGATTGCTGGAGCTTTGCATACTTGTTAGCATCTTTTAGGATTGACAAAACCTTCTGGTTGTATCACATACAACCTTTCCTCAAGAATAACATCGAGGAAACAATGGTTTTTTGACATCCTATCTGCAAGATTTCATAAATCATGCAGTAATTGCTAATACAATTCCAACAGACTCTTAGCATCGCTACGAGTGAGAAAGCCTCACCGTAGTCAACTCCTTGAACTTGTCGGAAAACATCTTAATGACAAGTCGAGCTTTCTTAATGGTGATACTTACCATCATTGTCCATCTTCCTTTTAAAATCCATCTGTACCCAATAGCCTTACGACCATCAAGTAGTTCTGCCAAAGTCTATAATTTGTTTTCCTACATGGATCCTCTCTCGAATTTTATGGCCTCGAGCAATTTGTCGGAATCCGGGCCCACCATCGCTTCTTCATAGCTCGTAGGTTCATTGTTGTCTAGCAACATGACCTCCAAGACAGGATTACCGTACCACTCCGAAGCAGTACGCGTCCTTGTCGACCTACGAGGTTCGGTAGTGACTTGATCCGAAGTTTCATGATCACTATCATAAGCTTCTACTTCAATTGGTGTAGGTGCCACAGGAACAACTTCATGTGCCCTGCTACACACTAGTTGAAGTGATGGTTCAACAACCTCATCAAGTCTTCACCATCCTCCCACTCAATTCTTTCGAGAGAAACTTTTCCTCGAGAAAGGACCCGTTTCTAGAAACAATCTTTTGCTTCCGGATCTGAATTAGGAGGTATACCCGACTGTTTTTGGGTGTCCTATGAAGATGTATTTATCCGCTCTGGGTTCGAGCTTATCAGGATGAAACTTTTCACTTAAGCATCGCAGCCCAAAACTTTCAAGAAACGATAGTTTAGGTTTCTCTAAACCATAGTTCATACGGTGTCATCTCAACGGAATTATGTGGTGCCCTATTGAAGTGAATGTGGTTGTCTCTAATGCCTAACCCATGAACGATAGTGGTGATTCGATAAGAGACATCATGGTATGCCTCATATCCAATAGGGTGCATCTATGATGTTCGGACACACCATCACACTATGGTGTTCCAGGCGGTGTTAGTTGTGAAACAATTTCCACAATGTCTCAATTGTGTACCAAACTCGCAACTCAGATATCCATCTCTATGATCATACCACAGACATTTTATCCTCTTGTCACGAAGATCTTCAACTTCACTCTGAAATTACTTGAATAATCCAGACTTGTGTTTCATCAAGTAAATATACAACATCTACTCAAATCATCTGTGAAGTAAGAACATAACGATATTCATTGCATGCCTCAGCACTCATTGGACTGCGCACATCAAAATGTATTACTTCCAACAAGTTGCTTTCTTGTTCCATTTTACTGAAAATGAGGCTTTCAGTCATCTTGCCCATGTGGTATGATTTGCATGTCTCAAGTGATTCAAAATCAAGTGAGTCCAAACGATCCATCTGCATGGAGTTTCTTCATGCGTACATACCAATAGACATGGTTTGCATGTCTCAAACTTTTCAAAAACGAGTGAGTCCAAAGATCCATCAACATGGAGCTTCTTCATGCGTTTTATACCAATATGACATGGCAGTGCCACAAGTAGGTGGTACTATCATTACTATCTCATATCTTTTGGCATGAACATGTGTATCACTACAATCGAGATTCAATAAATCATTCATTTTAGGTGCAAGACCATTGAAGGTATTATTCAAATAAACAGAGTAACCATTATTCTCCTTAAATGAATAACCGTATTGCGATAGACATAATCCAATCATGTCTATGCTCAACGCAAACACCAAATAACAATTATTTAGGTTTTACACCAATCTCGATGGTAGAGGGAGCATGTGATGCTTGATCACATCAACCTTGGAAACACTTCCAACACATGTCGTCAGCTCACCTTTAGCTAGTCTCTGTTTATTCCGTAGCTTTTATTTCGAGTTACTAACACTTAGCAACCGAACCGGCATCTATTACCATGGTGCTACTAGGAGTACTAGTAGAGTATACATTAACATGATGTATATCCAATATACTTCCGTCGACCTTGCCTGCTTTCTTATCTACCAAGTATCTAGGGTGGTTTTGCTTTAGTGTCCGTTCCTCTCATTACAGAAGCACTTAGTCTCGGGTTTGGGTTCAACCTTGGGTTTTCACTAGAGCAGCAACTGTTTTGCCGTTTCATGAAGTATCCCTTCTTGCCCTTGCCCTTCTTGAAACTAGTGGTTTCACCAACCATCAACAATTGATGCTCCTTCTTGATTTCTACTTTCACAGTGTCAAACATCGCGAATATCTCAAGGATCATCATACCTATCCCTGATATGTTATAGTTCATCACGAAGCTCTAGCAGCTTGGTGGCAATGACTTTGGAGAAACATCACTATCTCATCTGGAAGATCAACTCCCACTCGATTCAAGTGATTGTTGTACTCAGATAATCTAAGCACAAGCTCAATGATTGAGCTTTTCTCCCTTAGTTTGCAGGCTAATAAAATCATCGGAGGTCTTATACATCTTGACGTGGGCACGAGCCTGAAATTCCAATTTCAGCCCTCGAAACATCTCATATGTTCTGCGATGTTTCAAAATCGTCTTTGGTGCCTCAACTCTAAACCGTTTAACTGAACTATCACGTAGTTATCGAAACGTGCATGTCAGATGTTCGCAGCATCCATAGACAATGTTCGAGGTTCAGCACACTGAGCGGTGCATTAAGGACATAAGCCTTCTACGAAGCAACGAGGACAATCCTCAGTTTACGGACCCAGTCCGCATAATTGCTACTATCAACTTTCAACTAAACTTTCTCTAGGAACATATCTAAAACAATAGAACTAAAGCGCGAGCTTACGACATAATTCGCAAAGACCTTTTGACTATGTTTAGGATAATTAAGTTCATCTAATGAACTCCCACTCAGATAGACATCCCTCTAGTCATCTAAGTGATACATGATCCGAGTCAACTAGGTCGTGTCCGATCATCACGTGAGACGGACTAGTCATCATCGGTGAACATCTTCATGTTGATCGTATCCACTATACGACTCATGTTCGACCTTTCGGTCGCTTGTGTTCCGAGGCCATGTCTGTACATGCTAGGCTCGTCAAGTCAACCTAAGTGTTTCGCTTGTATAAATCTGGCTTACACCCGTTGTATGTGAACGTTAGAATCTATCACACCCGATCATCACGTGGTGCTTCGAAACAACGAACTTTCGCAACGGTGCACAGTTAGGGGGAACACTTTCTTGAAATTATAATGAGGGATCATCTTATTTACTACCGTCGTTCTAAGCAAATAAGATGCATAAACATGATAAACATCACATGCAATCAAATAGTGACATGATATGGCCAATATCATTTTGCTCCTTTTGATCTCCATCTTCGGGGCTCCATGATCATCATCGTCACCGGCATGACACCATGATCTCCATCATCGTGTCTCCATGAAGTTGTCTCGCCAACTTATTACTTCTACTACTATGGCTAACGGTTAGCAATAAAGTAAAGTAATTACATGGTGTTGTTCAATGACACGCAGGTCATACAATAAATAAAGACAACTCCTATGGCTCCTGCCGGTTGTCATACTCATCGACATGCAAGTCGTGATTCCTATTACAAGAACATGATCAATCTCATACATCACATATCATTCATCACATTCTTTGGGCCATATCACATCACATAGCATACCCTGCAAAAACAAGTTAGACGTCCTCTAATTGTTGTTTGCATGTTTTACGTGGCTGCTATGGGTTTCTAGCAAGAACGTTTCTTACCTACGCAAAAACCACAACGTGATATGCCAATTGCTATTTACCCTTCATAAGGACCCTTTTCATCGAATCCGATCTGACTAAAGTGGGAGAGACTGGCACCCGCTAGCCACCTTATGCAACAAGTGCATGTCAGTCGGTGGAACCTGTCTCACGTAAGTGTACGTGTAAGGTCGGTCCGGGCCGCTTCATCCCACAATACCGTCGAAACAAGATTGGACTAGTAATGGTAAGCATATTGAACAAAATCAACGCCCACAACAACTTGTGTTCTACTCGTGCATAGAATCTACGCAATAGACCTAGCTCATGATGCCACTGTTGGGGAATGTAGCAGAAATTCAAAATTTTCCTACGAGTCACCAAGATCTATCTATGGAGAGACTAGCAACGAGAGAGAGGGGAGTGCATCTACATACCCTTGTAGATCTCTAAGCGGAAGCGTTCAAGAGAACGGGGTTGAAGGAGTCGTACTCGTCGTGATCCAAATCACCGGAGATCCTAATGCCGAACAGACGGCACCTCCGCGTTCAACACACGTACAGTCCGGTGACGTCTCCCATGCCTTGATCCAGCAAGGAGAGAGGGAGAGGTTGGGGAAGAATCCATCCAGCAGTAGCACAATGGTGTGGTGGTGATGGAGGAGCGTGGTATTCCAGCAGGGCTTCGCCAAGCACCGCGAGAGATGAGGAGAAAGAGAGGTAGGGCTGCGCCAGGGAGAGGTGGAAACTCTTGTGTTGGCAGCCCCAAAGACCTCAACTATATATAGGGGAGAGGGGGGGCTGTGCCCCCTCTAGGGTTCCCACCCCAAGGGGTACAGCAGCCCCTAGATCCCATCTAGGGTGCGGCCAAGGGGGGGAGAGGGGAAACTTGCCCCCCAAGCAAGGAGGAGCCGCCCCCTCCCCAAACCCTAGGCGCCTTGGGCCCTAGTGGGGGGCGCACCAGCCCACCTGGGGCTGGTCCCCTCCCACACTTGGCCCATGCAGCCCTCTGGGGCCGGTGGCCCCACTTGGTGGACCCCTGGGACCCTACCGGTGGTCCCGGTACATTACCGATAGCACCCGAAACTTTTCCGGTGACCAAAATAGGACTTCCCATATATAAATCTTTACCTCCGGACCATTCCGGAACTCCTCGTGACGTCTAGGATCTCATCCGGGACTCCGAACAACATTCGGTAACCACGTATATCTATTCCCTATAACCCTAGCGTCATTGAACCTTAAGTGTGT
Organism: Triticum aestivum; assembly: GCF_018294505.1. Classification (NCBI taxonomy): domain Eukaryota; kingdom Viridiplantae; phylum Streptophyta; class Magnoliopsida; order Poales; family Poaceae; genus Triticum; species Triticum aestivum. The sequence continues at coordinate 56,607,250 of NC_057804.1, forward strand.
AGACCCTACGGGTTCGGGAACCATGCAGACATGACCGAGACGTTCTCCGGTCAATAACCAACAGTGGGATCTGGATACCCATGTTGGCTCCCACATGTTCCACGACGATCTCATCGGATGAACCACGATGTCAAGGATTCAATCAATCCCGTATACAATTCCCTTTGTCTAGCGGTATAGTACTTGCCCGAGATTCGATCGTCGGTATCCCAATACCTTGTTCAATCTCGTTACCGGCAAGTCTCTTTACTCGTTCTGTAACACATCATCCCACGATCAACTCCTTGATCACATTGTGCACATTATGATGATGTCTTACCGAGTGGGCCCGGAGATACCTCTCCGTCACACGGAGTGACAAATCCCAGTCTCAATTCATGCCAACCCAACAGACATTTTCGGAGATACCCGTAGTGCACCTTTATAGCCACCCAGTTACGTTGTGACGTTTGGTACACCCAAAGCATTCCTACGGTATCCGGGAGTTGCACAATCTCATGGTCTAAGGAAATGATACTTGACATTAGAAAAGCTTTAGCATATGAACTACATGATCTTTGTGCTAGGCTTAGGATTGGGTCTTGTCCATCACATCATTCTCCTAATGATGTGATCCCGTTATCAACGACATCCAATGTCCATGGTCAGGAAACCGTAACCATCTGTTGATCAACGAGCTAGTCAACTAGAGGCTTACTAGGGACATGGTGTTGTCTATGTATCCACACATGTATCTGAGTTTCCTATCAATACAATTATAGCATGGATAATAAATGATTATCATGAACAAGGAAATATAATAATAATAACCAATTTATTATTGCCTCTAGGGCATATTTCCAACACCCGCGTATCAGCCTTTTTGTGCAATAAACCCCTCCGGTCGAAGACTAGTGATAGGTGGTCCCGCGGAGCTTTGGGAGAACGGTAGCCTAGTGTGTAAGCACACCAATGAACCGCAGCAAACCCTCAGGCGGCCCTTCTAATATAAGGGGGGAGATCCTCAGTAGTGGTGACCCTTTGACTCTTCCACTGACTTATTCAGTTTGACTAAGAATCATCATGAGAGGAGAGATCCCATTTTCATAAGTCGAAGTATTAATACTTCAAATTACCAATTATACCTTCAATAGATCAATTTGGCCTGCTCCCAACTTGAAGGATCGGAAGTTCAGAACGGACGGGAGGTAGGGAGCGAGGGATGGATCGATCGTGGCGGCGCGCCGTGCCCACGCGCAATCTTTGATCAAGGGAGGCGATGACAACAACCTTGGCCGGCCGAATCCCTCCCCTTCCTTCTCTCTTCCCCTCTTTCCTTTCCCTCAGGTGTAACCCATATGGGGGGCACAGCCGCCCCTGCTGGCTGCTGCGTTTACCTTCTTGGCCCATTAGGCCCATATCTTTGTCGGGGGGGTGCCCGGAACCCCTTCCGGTGACCCGATATGTACCCGGTACCCTCCGGAACACTTCTGGTGTCCGAATACTATCGTCCTATATATCAATCCTTACCCCTCGACCATTTCGGGACTCCTCATCATGTCCATGATCTCATTCAGGACTCCGAACGACATTCGTTCACCAAATCACATAACTCATATAATACTAAATCGTCATCGAACGTTAAGCATGCGGACCCTACAGGCTCGAGAACTATGTAGACATGACCGAGACACCTCTCTGGTCAATAACCAACAGCAGAACTTGGATGCTCATATAGGCTCCTACATATTCTACGAAGCTCTTTATCGGTCGAACCATTATGACAACATACGTTATTCCTTTGTCATCGGTATGTTACTTGCCCGAGAATCGATCGTCGGTATCTTCATACCTAGTTCAATCTCGTTACCGACAAGTCTCTTTACCCATTCTGTAATACATCATCCTGCAACTAACTCATTAGTCACTTTCCTTGCAAGGCTTCTTATGATGTGTATTACCGAGAGGGCCTAGAGATACCTCTCCAAAACTCGGAGTGACAAATCCTAATCTCGGTCTATGCCAACCCAACAAACACCTTTAGAGATACCTGTAGAGCATCTTTATAATCACCTAGTTACGTTGTGACGTTTGATATCACACAAGGCATTCCTCCGGTATCCGGGAGTTGCATAATCTCATAGTCAAAGGAATATGTATTTGACATTAAGAAAGCAATAGCAATAAAACTGAACGATCAATATGCTAAGATTACGGATGGGTCTTGTCCATCACATTATTCTCCTAATGATGTGATCCCGTTATCAAATGAGAACCCATGTCCATGGTTAGGAAACCTTAACCATCTTTGATCAACGGGCTAGTCAAGTAGAGGCTCACCAGGGACACAGTGTTTGTCTATGTATTCACACATGTATTTAGGTTTCCGATCAATACAATTCTAGCATGAATAAAAAACACTTATCATGAATAAGGAAATATAAAATAACAACTTTATTATTGCCTCTAGGGCATATTTCCTTCATTTTTATTGTTCGATCTATTCCTTCTTTCTGTATTTGGACCCTAATCCTCCCTCTTGTGTAGGGTTCTCGAGAGAAATTTTACCTGAAGGTTCAGGTGCTGCTAGAAGTTAAATTATGTATTATATATAATAAATATTACAGAGAGGTTTAGAGATGTATATTCAAAATCTTGAACCATGCTACTGTAGTAGATCAATGTACACCGAGAACTAGTGTGAAAATAACACAAGCAATTTAAGGAAACAATGGATTCATCTTGGTGGTGTCAGTCAATCTGAGGTATTAATACTATTTCCTTTCATTACCGAGTTTTTACTAGCTCCTGGATCGAATCCAAATACATACAACGCAACTCAAACTAAGTAGCAAAACCTATTTAATTGTGGAAAAAATGTGTGCGTGTGAATTTGAAATGTAAATTTCCAACCAAAAGCTAGATGATTTGGAATAAATATGATGCATGGAATTTAGAAGGAGGTGGTGATTTATAAATTGCTTTCACAGGTAATATTGTTCTGTGAGATATAGATATTTCATGAGATGCTGCTCTGAAGGTGATGATTCGATCTTGGTCTAGAAGGATGTACTAATATAATCTAAACATTAGTAATTTTTTCACAAATGTTAGTATTAAATTATTGCAGTTTTTGTATGTGGCTTTGTTGAAAGCTCAGCATGTGCTGCTCTGGTAGGACATGATTTCATTGTCAACTCCCCAAGAGATGGAGCGCAACTCCTTAAATGCCCATCTGATAATTCATCATCAGCTATTGCTCTCTTCACATATTGTACACCCTCAGAAGCAAGATAATGGTCCAAACTACATATCTTAGCAGCTAAAAGCAAGGCATTTATGTCATTGGGACTCTCATTCTTATTTAAAGACTTATTTACGCGTCATATCGGTGTTGGATTCTTTACTGCGATGTCACATTTTCACAATAGTATCTTCTTGTATATCAACATGTCAAGTAACTCATGGAGGAATAACCATAGGGAAGAGTTGTTGTTTGTTAGAAGCAAGGTACAACATATCTATCTACACAAGGCCTACCACAAACAATGTAAAGGCCTCAACACTGAACAAGAAAAATATGTTCGGCATGTCAAGTGAAGAGATAAGCTCCTCACAAAGGTATGCTTTACCGTTGCCCTATCAATTTCATGTCAGGTAACAAAGCTAATACCCTTTTGTGGCTTCATCAACATGGATTAGTTTTACACCATTTACTTTGTCGAAAGTGGTTGAGATGTATGCCTTAATATCTACTGTCTTGTTGTGCGTGGCAATTCCTTGAGGCTACTCCATGATGGTCCTTGTTTCCTATGCAAACAGCTAGTGATTATATTTACTGATTGGCCTAATTAGGCATCAACTCTTTGAATCAATAAACACTTCCAGCATGACTATGTTTTTATTCCTCTATATATTTTTAATGTATAGTATTAAATCGATCCAATAGTTCTATCTCCTAGAAGGCAGCAATATGATTTACCAAACACTCGGTTACACTTAGACAGACCCTCCTACATATATAAACTAATAAAAAAATATGACACATGGAACACCATAATTTAACGTATAGTATTAAATCGATCCAATAGTTCATATAAGACAGGTTAGTTGGACCACTACCTGATTTTTTTTAACATAGGAAGGTGCACTAAGCGCCAAAATTTCACTCAGCTCACTATCATCGTACTAAATGAGTTACAAAGCCCTGAAAATTGAAAACCGAGAGAAGAGAGACTATAGGGCACGCCAAGTTCCTATGAGCTGAAGCAAAGCAGCTAATCTCAGGTTCTGAAACTGATCTAAGAGCCTGGTGAGCAACATTATGAGCAATCCCATTCATTTCTCTAGATATGTGGAACACTTGAGGATGGAGATCTCTAGAGAAGAAAAAGAAATCAGCCAAAGTTTTTCTGATAGTCTAAGGGGTGGAGGCTTCTGAAATTGTTCCATTCGCCACAACCAAAGCCAAGGATAGGCAATCTGTGAGAAAAGTGGGCTGGACAATCTCGAGATGTTGTGCGACCTGTGCAGCAAAAAGGAGGGCAAGTGCTTCTGCTTGAAGAGGCAAGTTGGTGATCAAAGTGGATGCTTGAATCTGCACATTTACTTCAACTTCATCAGTTAGAGAAAGACCAACACCAGTAGCTGCAGCTCCTTGAGGGTTTTTCTACTTTTAAAAGCTACATCAGAAGAAGAAGAAAAATTTAGGCCCTGTAATAAGAAGATCAGAATTGACAATGTGTCCATGCATAGGTAATTGATTGCATGGTACCAAAGAATGAGCTTGATGTTGAACCTGATTCTGATCAGAGATTTTATCAGTATCACAATGTTCATTTGACAAAGCTTTAGCAATAATATTAACATGATGGGGGAGAGGCTTCTTTCTATCAAAAAAGACAATCATTTCTTTCTTTCCAAATGCACCGCAGAAAGTTAAAACTGTTAGAAATGGGTGCATGGGAATTATTTATATTAAGCAAAGCAAGAATAATATTATGCATATTGGAGTGATCATGAACTAAAACATTAGATTTAATATACCAAGGAGGATCAAACCAAGAAGCCGTAGCAAAATCACATAGAAAGAAAAGATGGATTTCATTCTCTTGTTGGCCCTCAAACCTATGGGAAGAGCTTTTCAAAGAAGCCTCCAAGCAAAAGTTTGCACCCTGGGAACCATGAGATTTTTCTTCCAAACCATTCTTAGAAGAATTTTGACCTGCAATGGGACCGAGAAGGTGCATTTCTTGGATTGTTATGAATATCCAGCAAACACAATTTATGTGTATATTTGCAAGTACAAATTCCGTTAGGAGTAAGATCCCCAAAAAAGAATGCCAGGGCAGTCTTCATGAATAATAGTTATTTGAGTAATGGTAGAGGCCAAGGGCTCTCGAATGAGAGTGTTGTTCCAAACTCCGTGTACTCAAATTTTGTTTTTTAAGCCTCTAGCCTTCCTTTTGGTGCATATAACCGATTATAGTAGCATATTGTACTAGTTCTAAAATATATAAAATACATTGCATAATATATAGTATTCATAAAAAATGATCATAACTTGGTATTGTTCAACATATACAAGTAAAAATTGTTCAACATATAATGGTAAAATCTAAGATCTATATAGGATAGAAAGTAGCAAATGATAAGAAACCTTTACATAATGATCATTGTAACAAAATTCAAAATTTATAAACATTCTCACGTTACAAACTCAAATGAAATATAACAAATTATCATGTCTAAACAATTCATAATTGACTGCAAACAAGTCTCTAATTTCACTATAATTAAATAGAAAGACAAGTGGCCAGACTAACTTACTTATAGAAGCTCAAACTCTGCCCCGTCTGTACTGCAGCAATGCAGCGGCCTGCTGGACAGTGAGAACAAAACCGTGTCTGTACTCTGGAGTTATAGATGAATCCCGCGGGAGCCCGCGTCCCGGCCTTTTTGTGCAATAAACCCCTCCGGTCGAAGACTAGTGATAGGTGGTCCCGCGGAGCTTTGGGAGAACGGTAGCCTAGCGTGTAAGCACACCAATGAACCGTGGCAAACCCTAAGGCGACCCTTCTAAGATAAGGGGGGAGATCCTCAGTAGTGGTGACCCTTTGACTCTTCCACTAACTTATTCAGTTTGACTAAGAATCATCATGAGAGGAGAGATCCCATTTTTAGAAGTCGATGGATTAATACTTCAAATTACCAATTATACATTCAATAGATCAATCTAGCCCACTCCCAACTTGAAGGATCGGAAGTTCAGAACGGAAGGGAGGTAGGGAGCTAGGGATGGATCAGTCGCGGCGGCGCGCCGTGCCCACGCGCAATCTTTGTTCAGGGGAGGCGATGACAACAACCTTGGCCGGCCGGCAGCGGAGTGGCGCCTAGTATGGGAACAAAATGGTCGATGCGTGCGTGATGGGAAGGGAGGCAGGTGCCAGTTCGTCTGTGCCTATGATCGATCGATGAAAAAAAATTGGGCAATGATGGACGTGTGTGCGTACGTGCGGCGCTACTGGACCAAATCGTGTACTCGTGGTCTTTTTTTAGACATTAAGAAAATAGAGGTTATGCAACTCGGCCAACCGGCTAGTAGTGGACTGCGGTGGACGTGTTCCCAGTTTCGTTTTTCTTTATACATAACAGTATATATATTATATATACCTAGTTTTTTGCCCAAAATAATAGGTATTCAGCTGAATATCCTTGAATTGAGGTGGGCTCGCCCCTGGTTGCACATAAAGCCCTGAGGCAAAGACTCTTATTAGAGTTGTTTTCTCTGATTCTTGTCCACCACAAATTCCTAGTAATAGTAGTGAGTTCATCAATGAACTTTTTGGTGAATAAAATTTAGCCATGTAATATACAAGAATGGCGGAGAAAACAGATCTAGATGAGTGAAGTTACTTTTTTTTGCGGGTAAAAACTTGAATTACTCAAGATAGAAGGTTACAATCAGCCGCAGCCAAGTCAAGGGATTCAGAAGGCCCTGATCCAACCCAGGTAAGAGTTCTACCTTCTACCCTAGCAAACCTTGCCAAACTATCACTAACCTTATTTTGAGTCCGTTTAACAAGAGTAATACAAGTTCTACGCAGGCCCATCAAGTGCCTAATTTCCTTCACAACATCGTAATAAAGCGATCTATCCAGATCCTCTGACTGAACCAGCTTCACAGCCACCATGGAGTCCATCTCCATCATAATGGGCAGATCACTCCTCTGAATTGAGAAGGACAGTCCCTCCATGCACGCGCATAGCTCCGCTTCCAAAGCATCCCGACAAGAGAAAAGTGCTCTGCAGGCCGAGAAAATGATTGTACCTTTGTCATCCATAGGATCATGCCCGCTCCCGCTGCTCCATCAGCAAATGACCCATCCGAGTTGAGTTTTACCCACCCCACCGGAGGTGCGCTCCATCTGGCATCTAGGGCCGGAGGTTTTGGCCTAACTGCTTGCACGTAAGTAACAATTGATTTACCCTTCCCCTGGTCATCGCACAGGTCCATCTTTAGCCCAATGATAGAATCCAGGTAGCTTTGTAGGAATCTTTTTGATGCTTCCGCG